>NC_061100.1:4458048-4475548 GCF_015104395.2 Macrobrachium nipponense | reverse complement strand
CTCGAGCCAGCCCTAGGAGAGCTGTTAATCAGCTCAGTGGTCTGGTTAAACTGAGATTATGACGTATAACGTTTCAGCCTTTTTATAGTCAAAGTCACTCGGTATGTATTTTATAATTATTTTTTTTTTTTACTTTTCATAAGTGATAACTTCTCAAAGGGGAGATAGAAACGTCATTGCATCATTTAGACGATGAAATCGCAAAAAGGTGTCACTAAAACACGGACATAAGTGGTCTCTGATAACGTAGATATAAAAGTAAAGGCTCAGAAATCGTAAGCCTGAATTTCCCAGCAGATGTAAAAGAGTGTCAAGAACAGAATTGTTCCAGATATTACATTGGACGCAGTTTTACCGAAAATGAATGAGCTACGCATGGCGATAATTCTGAATTTGTATTTTTATATATATGTTTACATATATTGCTACCTTGTAGTCGCTCATAATGTAACTTGCTTCGTAAATAACACATATGTTGTTCGTTTGTTACATGTTGGTCTGAATCATCTTACAAACACACACACACACACGCATATATATATATATATATATATATATATATATATATATATATATATATATATATATATATATATATATATATTCTATATATTATAACCTACGCACATTATTCTGCGGGATAGGTGGAAGCTTACTTATGTTCCTAACAAACATATATATTCAGTATTCTTTTTTCATTTTGCTTATTAAGAGAGAGAGAGAGAGAGAGAGAGAGAGAGAGAGAGAGAGAGGGAATGTACATGCAGCTCCCTGTGGAGGAACGAGTAGGAGCCCAAATGTGATAGAGTTTTGTAATGCAGCATATTCCAGTATTCCCGCTGGAATGGTTCTTACCAGCACTTGACATTCGGGGCTTGGGAAAGGAAAGGGGAGGGGAGTAATAGTGGGTGTCTGAGCTGTAGGAGGATATTCAAAGAGGTTCATTCCTTTTCTATTCCTTGGGACGTATTTCTTGGTGATTCCAGGACAAGCTTTTCATGGTAATTCCAGAGACGAGAAATGCTCGGTATGATAATTGACGCACTCGAAAAATAGTGATAAAATACAGTTGAAAACAGATACCTATGAATATACTATTAGATGAGAATATCTAGACGCACTCGAAAAATAGTAATGAAATACAGATGAAAGTAAATTCTTACGATAATGATATTAGATAAGATTATCTAAGGCTTTTTCAGATCTTGCAACTTTCCAGTAAGGAGATACTTGATGGTTGCAAAATTTAGCACCACTTACGTTAAAACACATAAAACCTTCAATTTTCATGGTCAAGTTTCCATGAAAATAACCAAAATTTATAAAGATGTTCTTATATGTCACATGCTTTCTTTGCCAAGACAACGTACTATGTAAAGTTTCATGCCTTACATTTAATATACACCGCTTACATTAAAAAACATAAAACCTTCAATTTTCTTTGTCGAGTTTCCATAAAAATAACCAAAATATTTAAGATGATCGTTTATGTTACATGCATTCATTGTAAAGACACAAGGCACTATGTAAAATTTCATGCCTTAAGGTCAGTATACACTAGGCTTCAGCCCACGCTGCACACGTAAGACTCATCACCAACTCCTGCCAAATTCTTGTTAGCCCCGTCCTACTGGACTGCTCATCAAGAGTCACGCCACACCACTAACACGCCCTAATGAGCAGTATTGTAGGGGGAGCTAACAAGAATTTGGAGGAGTTGGTGATGAGTTTTACGTATGCACGTGACTGAAATCTAGTGTAAACTCACCTTTACATTCAATATGACCGTCAGGAGCAAAGGGAATTCTCTCTCGCAAACTTGGAATGGGAGGACCGCGTCTTCCAGAGTCTGGGCCTCAAGAATCAGGCTGCTGCCGCCCAGTAAAGCCTGGGTTTATGGGGGGGATACCTCCATTCTAAGAGACATCGCTTGTTCTGTTTTGCATATGCTGTTCATTCCATGGGAATTTAGTCCTGATATTCATTGTAAAGAGAATGAAGAGGGAATGAGAGATAACGAATTTTTTCATCGTTTGCTGTTGTTCTCTATGTTAACAATTTCACGTAAAGTTGTTTGAATTTCTACGAAAGTTTGACAAACTTGAGCATCGTTATTAGGAAGTGATTAGATTTTGGGAACGATAGGAATGTGACTTTTGGAGAGAAGGGACCTTTTGGGGTGTGGATTGTTGCAACCATGTTTCAGATGTCTATATGTGTATTCATCGGAGCTTTACGTTGGCAGATGTATGCTGTCTCTGAATGCCCCCCCTTTTTTTTTTTTTTATTGTTTTTAGAATACTTCGAAGAACAAGGCACTGGTTAAGAATGCCATAAGTTTTATTAGAGTAATAGTCAGACCTTGAGTGGGACAATCAAAAATGGGCTCGTCAGATTCCCTACATAGGGCTGAAATGAAGCGAGCAATTTTCCTGTTACAGGTAAAACCAAAGGCGATCTGTTCACCTTTAAAATGTACAAACTGCGTTTGATCCATATCGCTAACAAGCTATCTTTTAACGTATAGTTATTCTTAGGACAACAAAATTTTATGTCGTTGCTTCCCCGTACCTTTTTGAGTGCAGAAGAGTCTGAGCTGGCAGATGAAAAATTACTATGTACTGAAGTGAGAAGAACAATATGATCCATCAATATTAACAAGAGATATTATGTTTTAGAAAGTTTAATAACTTGCATATGGCAAAGCGTTTATCTGGTATTATTACTAATGTACAAAATATATTCTACATAAGTCATCGTCTACCGGAATGCATCGCGTGCATGTTTCAAATCTTCGCATGCTCGTGCGCGAAAATGAATAAAAAAACGTTTTCTGATTCTATGAGTTTCTCAAGTCTCGGGTCAAACGGCGGAGCGAGAAAGCTGCGTGAAATGCCCAAATTTCTTTTATGCCACACTTTATGGCGATACTACATATATCCATATATCTCCATTAAGCGGTAGATGAAGCTACAACGCTTTCAGGAAACTGGAGACGAAACAGCAGACAATCTCTTCAGCGGCAAGTGAAACATGAAAGTTTATTTGAAAGCAGTAGATAAAGCAAAGCGACAATTCCCTTTTTAAGCGCGACAGGCAAAACTGCAAACCTTTGAAACTGCGGGTGGTACAACGTAATTTCTCCGAATCGTCATGTGAGACTAAAACGCGTTGGAAGCGGCACAGTGCCTTTGAAATAGTATGTTAAGCGGCCGACCTTTAAAATGGCAAATACAACTTCATAGCTTCGCAATGGTAGGTGAAGAAGCAAAGATTCTCTTCGTGGTGAGCGACTCGGCCAAACTTCTTTGAGGCGACACCGCTCCTTTGACAAGGTCGATGAAAATACAAAGCTCTATGAACTGGAAACCACAATACAGACGAGTTGAGATACACATTTGTAAAGTAGCCTATGCAAATCTGAGACTCAACCCTCTGCCTTCAGAGATCCCGTATAGGCCTTGGGACAGCATACGAAATCATTTAGTTTTAGGGGAAGACGTAACCCACTCTGTGTTTCCGTGGAAAAAAAATGTAAATAAAGAAGATAATCCCGCTTGAATAATACACCAGTTACAGAGGTGGCACAGGAACACTTCAGAATATGACATGTGGCGCCACAGGGAACGACAGGGGTAGAATGTTTTGGGAGACGAGAGTGTGGAGGTATATAGGAGGGTCAAGAATACTCGTATGGTACGTCCTCTCCTTTCAGTCTGCTGGAATTGTCTTAGACCAAATAGATTATACACCGCTTCCTGTTTGCGACGGCTGCAATCAAGTAATCCTCATTGAACATAAAAAAAAATTTATCTTTCATATATATGTGTCAGATAGGAAAGAGGCTATGATTAATAATATGTTTAAAATGCCAATGTGAAATGCCTATGTAATGTTGAGTGAAGTCACATGTCACTTCTTGCTTAGAGACAAGCGGTGGTGTAGGGGCAGCTCACTTGGACGAAGGAATTTGATGCGCAAGCAGTTTAACCCAGAGATCACTCACCCGGTCGTGAGGCATGTACGTTCGTTTGTACGCGTGTTACAGGCCTAATAGTCCAAGGCACTTGTGAAAGACACATTCCTTCGGTGAACACAAAGAGGTTAAGCGGTACACTCGGGAGAGAACGTCCTATCGTAAAGATGGGTCCTATTCCATGGCTAATTTAGAGACGGGAATCTCTAACCTGACTAATACGATGTACTTATTGACATTTTGGACTTGTTAATCATTTTGTCCTATTTTATAACCAACTGCTTTGGGTAATAAATAGTATATTTTTGTACTTACGAGGTCTTAATAGCCTAATGACATGATTGCAGACAGGGGGCACCGTTGGCAACAGGTATTAGTGTATTGGTCTTCGTTAAGGGATGGGCTGTTTACCATCTTTTCAAACCTCTAATCCAAATTAGCTTCGTTAGCCTGAAGTACCTCCGGAACACAGCCGCCTCTTCCTTCTCGCTTTCCAAAAACTCCAAGACGAATGAAACTCAAATCTATTCGCCGTTTTCGAGCCTGGTTCCTTCCTCTGACGCTGAGTAAGGGATTTAATGAAGTCTCCTGAATTCCGTCGATATTTTCCGTGTTCTCTGCCTGCTTCGAATGACAAAATTTCATTCGATATAAGGGGAGTCATTTTCTTCATTATGTGAAGACGGCAATACGCAATATATTTTCTCGTTAGTATGAGGGGAATATACTGACTACACATTGTACAACCAATACATTACATGTTTTTTTTTATTTTCCTTTTAAATATAAGTATGCGAAACTGCTAAAGACAAAACTGTCTGTATTTTATTGCTTGTTATAACTCCTTCCCGTGTGCTATCCTTGTTTCCATCTGTCCAGGGACAAAGGGCTTCACGTTGTATCGTCATTCATATGGACATATTTCAAGGAAGTTTGTCAGTACCTACTAGAACCTTTTATGATATATATTATTCGTGAGTTTAGACAAAACTACCGTTTCTAGATGTAAACCATTAGATTTGAATAAAATGATGGAGCGCATTCAAAACAAATGGTATATGATAGTATAGTAGCCACTTCAAATATGCACAGGTGGATGTGTGTGTGCGAGAGAGAGAGAGAGAGAGAGAGAGAGAGAGAGAGAGAGAGAGAGAGAGAGAGTAATGAAAGATGCAAGAACAACGTAATTCCTGGTGCAGTGCAATAAACAGACCATATAGAATTCGAAAAATTCTATCACCTTACTGATAAGAAATATTTTATAAACAAAATCAGTATATCTAATCCTATTTGTATCAAAGGCTTATTGAATAGCGGAGATTCTAGAAAATGGCCTAATCTTGCTTGCACTTTTCTGAAAAGTTAAAGGTTCTGTGGTCCCCCCCCCCCCACACTCTTCTTTTTTAAGTGAAATAGGCCTTACAAGTGCAGGTCTCAAATACGCAAGAGAAATTCATGTAAGGAATTTACTCTCCTTTCGAGTTCAGTATATTTAGACTCCAAAAGGTGTTCCCACGCTATGACCTTTCCTGAGGTCAAAGAGGATTTTTTAAAAGTTTGGTTGGTTGGGTGGAGGTTAGATGCTTGTGGGTGCAAATCGATACATGGCTTCCTGGAATGATTTATGTTGCCATAGTAAAATCAAGATCATATGTCCTTTGCAAATACTGTCATGAATACTTTTCTTGTTTTTCCTGTTCAGAATCTACCGTGACCCTCTTTTGTTTTACATTGCAGACTTTGGGATTCTGTTCTTGCTTCTTGTGTTTCCGACTCTTGCTACTGCACTTATTTTATGTCACCATTTTTTTTTTTTGAGAATTGTCCCGATGGTCTTTGACATTAGAAAAAATGTCTGGCTATTACCAGTTTTGGATTCCATATTTTTTTCTTTCTTGTGCCCTTCTTCGATGTATTTACTATAATATTGTACATTTTACGTTTTCTTTTTGTTTGTTTGTTTGTTTTTTATTTTTGTTTTAGTTGTGATGCTACGAGTTTCATTCTGTGGTGTCTTGAGTTTGAGCAGATTCTGTTTTTCATTTGAGTATATTTCTAACTTTTTTTTTCTCCCTGGTGCGACGAAAACTAATAGAAATACCTGATCTCGTACCTGTGACTCTTCTCTAATTAATTTTTACACCTTTATGCTTTCTGTGCAGTACAAGTTAGTTTACTGTGCAAGTCCATTGTGGTTAATCTTTAACCGTTAGGATTCTTGGTCATTGATAATGATAATAAAAATACTAAGACATAGGGACCCCTGTTGCAGCTTTCGTATGACCTCATTTCGTAAAGTAACACAAGATTGTAGTTATTTGTTCAGAAATTCAACCCCCGAAAAAACTAGCTTTTGAACGAAATTCTTTTCTCTACCTACTTATGTTTATAGTCAGTCCGCTTTTCATTCTCATAAAAGGGAAGAATGAGATGATACTAAGAGATTTTGTGGAATTATTCTTTGTTGAAGAATTCGGCAAGACAATTATTAATCACTGAAAACACAAAATTACACAACCCGTACTTTCAGCATCCAAAAATATCAGATTTTTACTCTGTCTCTGTTCTTTTGAATGGCTTGGCAAACGTTATACTCGTATACTGTTAATGGGCATCCTGAAATAAAATAAATGTTGTGAGACGAAGGGAAGTAGAAAACCTTTTGAAGGTCCCTTTCATTTCGTGGCTCATTTGTATTCCTCACTGTGAAATTCCTACGACAATCTTTTTATTTATTTGTGATGGGGACGGGGCCTCAAGGTAAACAGAAATACCATGAGTGAGGAAAGACCACGAATAATCACAGCGGGGATGTATACTAACCAAATCCACTTAACCGAACGTCGTGGTGTCCTGAGGACTTCTTGGGAACCCGTCTGATTCCCCTCCCGACCTATACATACCTTCTGGTTCGATGTCTTCTCTTCATTGATAACTGTTACTACGTCAGCGATGTGAGAAGAGTTTATGGTTTTGGCTCGCCATATTTGTCGTTTTTATGCAGGATTACTCAGGAGTTATGTGCCGATTCGCAAGAATATTTGGCCAAAGGTGGTCCTCATGATTACCAAACGTTTGGATTCAGTGTGAAATCCAGGTCTGAGAAAGGGGCCATTTATTTCACTGGACTGTTTGACATTAGCAGAGGTTTGCTTGCGCTCGCCAAACGTTCTGGCTGCCCTTGGTGTCTGTTGACGAATATTTTTACACGCACCACAGTCCGATATTTTGGAAATGAAGCTCAATTAAGTTACTTCAATTACAAGGGAAATGAGGCAGAGAAAACGAAGAACCGTAACAGGTAAATATAGGAGAGAGGGGCAGAATTACCTGAGAAGGAATTCGGGTAGCACCGCTTGAAAGCAAATCCGGGTTAAGCAGATAAAGGTCGAAAATATTTCCATTTTGCTCTCGTTACCACAGGCTGTATTTAGAGACCTAAATCGGAGTCCCACTACACGACTCGAATAACGGGTTTCCTCAGATCAGGAGGAAAAGAAAAAATGGTGAGAGGTAACCGAATTCGAGTCATTCAGTGAGGGCTTTGAAGTTGCTTTGATAAACCCAAACGATTTTTACCTTTGAGGTTTAGGTGTTTGGTTTTGTTGCTGAATATTTTTTCCCTTTTTTCCATTCCCGCTCTCTGATCCTCCTTGTGCAATGGTGACGCTCTCGGCTTGCAACCGAAGAACCGGTGGTGTTCGATTCCTGGATTGGGGAAAGAAATGGAAGGTATGGAGACTTTCCTTCAAAAGGCAACACACCGCTTTTGACTTAAGCAGTAAATTAGACTCTCTTTTAGTTGATGGCATGGACGCAGGTTATGTTGGAGAGAGAGAGAGAGAGAGAGAGAGAGAGAGAGAGAGAGAGAGAGAGAGAGAGAGAGAGAGAACTGACGTGAATGATAAGTATCTTTCAAAGTTTACTCTGTCATGTCTTAACTTTAATGGTTATAATGAGTGGGGTTGGGAGCCTTGATTAGGTGATCTCTCTTCGTCGGAGCAGATTTATAAGATATTTCATTACCTCTCTCTCTCTCTCTCTCTCTCTCTTCTCTCTCTCTCTCTCTCTCATATTATTCTTAGATCTAGTTCAAGAGTCCTTGTTGCACGGAAGGTAGGAATTTATACAGAAATATGCATAATATAAAAGTAAGTGGGATTAGTATTAGGATATACCTAAAGTAATGTGTAGGGATTGACTCAAGATTTGACTTTACCATCTCCGCGGGATGTTTGGATTTTTTTTTTGTTTTTCTGTGAAGAAAACTATTGTGCCGGCTTTGTCCGTCCGTCCGCAAGCACTTTTTCTCTCCCCCCTCAGATCTTAAAAACTACCGAGTCTAGAGGGCTGCAAATCGGTATGTTGATCATCCACCCCCCAGTCATCAACCATACCAAATTGCAGCCCTCTAGCCTCGGTAGATTATATTTTATTTAGGGTTAAATTTAGCCATAATTGTACTTCTGTCAACGCTATAGGTACCAACATTAAAGGCCACCAACGGACCGTGGCTGAGTTTCATGGGTCGCGGCTAAGAGTTTTATAGGCCGTGGCTAACGCCACCACCGAACAGAAAACTCGATTGCGCAGAAGAAACTTAGGCGCATTTTTCACTCGTTTGATAGTTTCAGATTCCACCTCAAGTAACAGGTCCATTTCACCTCGCTGCATTTCCGTTAACCCCCCCCCCCCCCTAAACTCTCTCTCTCTCTCTCTCTCCTCTCTCTCTCTCTCTCTCTCTCTCTCTCTCTTCATTGCCATTCGTGAGGTTTGAATTTTATTCTTGGAATTAGCTATTTAATGATAACACAAGGTATCTACGTACATAAATAAGAGAGAGAGAGAGAGAAGAGAGAGAGAGAGAGAGATAAAATCATACGTCAAGAATACATTTTAATGCACGCTTCGTTAAAATGAGTTCTTAACCTTATGATCTCTCTCTCTCTCTCTCTCTCTCTCTCTCTCTCTCTCTCTATTAAAAATATATAATATAGTATTATATATATATATATATATATATATATATATATAATAACCAATAACCATTTAAAGGGCATTCCTTGTACTTTTACATGGTATATGACAAAATGTAATAAGATGAAAAATATGTAAGAAAAATGTGGTAAATATTTACATAAAATTTTAAAATTTTGGTCTGTCTTTGACCTAGAATTCCTCGAACATTTCTGAGAAAACCTATTAATTTTATTTATGCGTTTTATAGTAAATTTTATCAGCTTTCTAATCCACTTTTCAGTTTCTTTCTTTCATCATCCCTTAGTCAGATACGCTACGAAACGTGAATGTATGTAGGTTGACGGATGAAGTAATTGCACATTTTTGTGTGCGTAGATAATTTTTTCTGTGAGCGCTTGTGGGTTTGAAAGAAATCGTAATTGTAACGTGTTATATATCATTTGAAAGAGCATTCTTTGTACTTTAACGTAGTATACGGCAAGATGTAATAAGGGGAAAATTTATATAAAAAAACGCCATCGCAAAAAGAGTTAAATGAAAATGTTATTGTAAATATAATTTCATAAAAATCTGGTCCTTTTGTAACTGATGATGTTTCACAAGGGGCGGGGCTAGGTTTTAGTAACGCCTCGTGAGCAGACCCTGTATATTTTGACTCTGGTGGAACCTAGGTTCATTATGAGTCGGAATATTGACTTGATTTTGTTCTGCTTTGCATAGTATAAGACAAACACCCAAACAGATTTGAACCAACGGTATATAAGTTTGATAGTTTGTTCTTGCTCTGTTATGAAACAAACTGGTTAAGTCAGAACTAACAAATGCAGTTCTTATCAATTTAAATGTTATATTTTCCTTTAATATTTGACGCAGTTATTCAAGGTCATAACTGATGAAGAACTGGATTAGGAACAACATTTAAATGTCAGTGACGTCAATCACCATATGAAAGACAATATTGACCTTCATAGAATGAGCTGGGAACGAGAAAGGCAACATATCGAAGTGACGTCTGGAGACACCAGTGCCACCACAGCTGGACAGGCTTCGTCCAGCAATGAATAATGATCTCGACGGAGGGAGCCACGATAACTAAGCCCGCGATATCTGTCGTCTCACGTCTAGGGACATAGGGGCATTTCGAAGCTTTAGCGACATCTGGCAACTGTAACCTAACATATGGCAACTTGAACTAAAAAAAAATAATCGACTTTATGTTTCAGTATTCAATTTCCATATCGTTGTCCAAATATGCTGAGAATAATATCGTGTGAAATTCAAAGCAAATATGAATAGCAGTGGAAGCGTAATATATCATACTTCTGTTACGGCTATGTGCACAAATACATGTGAGCGATATGCGACAAGTGTGTTGTATGTATAAATGTGAGTTCACATACAACAGGAAAATTCATTGCTTGAGATGAGAGAGAATTGGATAGGAAAGAGGAAGATGGGTGAGATTGCAGTGAAAACAAGGCCATTCAGTAGATAGCATAGCTTTACCAAGGCCACATCTCAACACTGGATAAATGAATTCGTCACATTGAATGCACAGTAATAATTATGGTGCGGCCTCCCTAACTCCATTTTGCAAGAGAGGAAAGGTGGGAAAATTAGCGAGCGTAATGGTTTCCATGACGACAGTTTTATAATTCGCTTTGCAGCCACTGATCCGTGGTCGATTTACTGGTCTGTGTGTGTGTGTGAGAGAGAGAGAGAGAGAGAGAGAGAGAGAGAGAGAGAGAGAGAGAGAGTACAAAATATTGACAAGTCTGCAATGTGCTACATGGAAGTTCATGAGATATGTCACATCGAAGTTATTGTCACGAACGGAAGCATATTCAGATTTTCAGATATATTTCTTAACCATTATAAACAATAATTTATATTGGTGAATTAGAGATCGTCTGCGTTGTGCAGGGCAGGTGAATTTTCCCGTAGGTTGATTAAAAAATGTTTTCAACAGTATGGTACCTTATGATAACAATGAACAGAAAGGAAATGTTATCAGCTGGGTTGTTGCAGTGCTTCCTGTCCCAACAATTCCGTATAACCTGGTCGGGATTGTTCATGTATCATCTGACCTAGAGGTCTGTCACGCCTGTTGTGTTTAACCATCACAAATCACTTATCACGCCCACTTAAGAGTATATTAGACAATTCCATTGCATCTTGAGATGAACCAAGATGCAATGATCCCGATCATTTCAACGATCTGGCACATTGCATTTGGTTCCGAGGTCAACTGACATTATCGCTTTCTGTAATATCAACAATCCTTGTTCAGGTCCAGAGAGGTAGGATGGGTGGCTCCGAGGATGGGGCATTACCTCCTCGAAGCCACCCATTCTCTCTCTCTCTCTCTCTCTCTCTCTCTCTCTCTCTCTCTCTCTCTCTCTCTCTCTGACACACACACACATATTTGAAGAAAATGGACGGCTCTTTCTTTTAGAAACAGTACTTTAAAAGAATGTATAAAACGTGTAATTCTCTCTCTCTCTCTCTCTCTCTCTCTCTCTCTCTCTCTCTCTCTGTGCAAAATTTTTACTTGCTTCATAGTTTTAAAGAAGATTTTCCCTTTAAGAAACCCGTGTGACCATTGAGCTTTTTAAAGATGTTACTTGGCTATCGTCCGAGAAAGTTGGTTTAAAAACCTCTCTCTCTCTCTCTCTCCTCTCTCTCTCTCTCTCTCATTACTTGATTATCATCTGGACAAAGTTTTTGAAAACATAAATCTTCCCTCCTCTCTCTCTCTCTCTCTCTCTCTCTCTCTCTCTCTCTCTCTCTCTCTCTCTCTCTAATTACTTGATTATCATCTGGACAAAGTATAAAAAAAATAAATCTTCTCTCTCTCTCTCTCTCTCTCTCTCTCTCTCTCTCTCTATTTACTTGATTATCATCTGGACAAAGAGAGGAGGGAAGATTTATTTTTTTCAAAAACTTTGTCCAGATGATAATCAAGTAATAGAGACCTTACCTTACCTTACAGACCTTACAGTTCGTTCGGGAGGGACCTGGGGCAACCCGAACGAACTGTAAGGTCTGTAAGGTAAGGTAAGGTCTCTCTCTCTCTCTCTCTCTCTCTCTCTCTCTCTCTCTCTCTCTCTCTCTCTCTCTCTCTCTCTCTCTCTCTCTCTCTCTCTAATTACTTGATTATCATCTGGACAAAGTTTTTGAAAAAAATAAATCTTCCCTCCTCTCTCTCTCTCTCTCTCTCTCTCTCTCTCTCTCTCTCTCTCTCTCTCTCTCTCTCTCTCTAATTACTTGATTACCTTCAGGACAAAGTTTTCGAAAAAATAAATCTTCCCTCCTCTCGGTGTCCGGTAATTTCATTGCAGTAATTTCGTTGTGGTAATTTCGTTGCAGCAATTTCATCGTATAGCAAATACATATTAGAGAATTTCAGTGCAAAGTAATTACATTGCAATGCATTACATCTCACGGTAATTTCAGAGTAATAGTTCAATAGTTCTAAACAGCCTGCTTCTTGCCCATCGCAAGGTAATTTCAGAGCAAAAGGTTAATAGGCCGATAGTTTATTATTTATAAACAACCTGCTTTTTGCTCAAGCCACGTCTAATACTTTTCCTATATAAGAAATTGTTACTTGCATTTTTATTCAGTTTTAGTTTTAGCCCTCAAAATGACTATTCAATACGTCTTAAGCCCAAGAAATAAGAAAAAGCTCATTGATAATGGTAGTCTATTTGTGAGAGAGAGAGAACAACTGGTGAAAATACCATTTGGAAATGTGATCAGGTTTATACAACTAAGTGCCCGGCTAGAGTTCATACAAATCAAGAATCTATTACAAAACGAGTTGGAGAACACAATCATGCAGGCAATGATGCTCGTGTTAAAGCTACTAAAGTTATAAAAGCCGCAAAAGAAACTACTCATTGCATCGCAACCCAGGCATACATTGGAGTATCGCAAGCTGTTGCTTTAAATAAACCTCCAGACTACACGGTAACACACGCAAATCAACCCTTTCTTCTTTTTGACAGCAATGAAGGACTATAGACCGAATTATTATATTTTCAACTCAAAGAAATTTACAGGTATTAGCCAGTGCAGATAAATGGTATGCAGATGGTACTTTCCAAACAAAACCCCCTTTATTCAGACAGCTGCACACTGAATGGCGATGTTTTGCCTCTTGTTTATGTTTTAATGGCTAAACAAACCGAAGAGAGTTACGAGAAGCTTTTACTAGAACTAAAAACCTTAGAGCCAACATTATCACCTGGACAAATAATGACCAATTTTGAATGCGCGGCAATGAATGCTTTTAGATTAGTTTTTCCCAATTCAATTCAAAAAGGTTGTCTATTTCATTTTTCACAATGTATTTCATCGGTAATCAAAGGAATGGCCTACAACAGTTGTATGAGAGCGATGCAGATTTTGCATTAAAAAGGCGCATGATTACTTCAATTGCATTCGTGCCTATCGTAGATGTAGTTGGCACATTAGAATTCCTAATTGATAATAATGATTATCCTGAAAATGCACAGCCTGTTTTAGATTACGTTGAGGATAACTGGATTGGACGCCCGAACCGTCGCTTAGGACATCGACCTCCTCGATTTGATCATATTTTATGGAATTGCTTCGACGTTGCCAGGCAAGGTGCCTCTAAAACAAACAATTGTTGTGAAGGTTGGCATCGTTCATTCAGCGAATTGGTTGGCGCATCACATCCTACTATTTGGAAGTTTCTAGATATTTTGGCAAAAGAGCAATCAAGAAATGAAGCTATAATGGAACAGTATGTCGCTGGTACAGACATTCCTCGCCGTAAAAAAAAAATATATATATGGATAGTGCCGTTAGAATCCAACGCATCGTTAACGATTATGAAATTCGAGAATTGCTCGACTATCTTAGGGGTATTGCCTATAATTTGTCTTTTTGAATATTGATGGCAATAGGTAATATTTTTTCTTTTTTAATAAAAAAAATGTTTGTGATTTTAGTAGTATTCGAATAAACACTTTCTTGATAAAAAATTATTTTATTCCCAATTTTTAAATCTTATGGTACATATAGTTATGTGATGAAATTACCGTGAGATATAATGCATTGCATTGTAATTACTTTGCACTGAAATTCTCTAATATGTATTTGCTATGCGATGGAATTTCTGCAACGAAATTACCACAACGAAATTACTGCAATGAAATTACAGTGAATCCTCCTCTCTCTCTCTCTCTCTCTCTCTCTCTCTCTCTCTCTTATATTTCCTCTGAAGATGGAAGAATAAATTTAGCTTCTTTATTATTATTATTATTATTATTATTATTATTATTATTATTATTATTATTATTATTATTATCATTATTATTATTCATTTCCTTGTTTTCTTTTATTATTTTCCATTGATATTAAGCATGTATAGAGACGGACAAAAAATATTATTTTCGACAGTTCTTTAAAAAAAAAACGATTCAGGAACAGATATACAGTTACTTAGTTTTTATCATCAAGAAAAAGTTCTTGAAAAATCAATCTTTCCTCCCCCCCCCCTTTCTCTCTCTCTCTCTCTCTCTCTCTCTCTCTCTCTCTCTCTCTCTTCTCTCTCTCATAATGTGTCCTGAAGACATGGCTGCCTCATAGCAATGGGGAAAAGAGGCATTACACACCAATAATTTTTCTCAACCTGTTATATATCTGTTCGTTGTTTTGTTTTTTCCTTTCTTACTTCCTGAGTTCCTCCCAAATAATCTTGAAGATTATTCATGAATCAAATTACACTTTAAAGTACGCCTGTAAAAATTTTATCCAAAGATTTAATTTAGGGTCAAAATTCACAGCTTGTATATCTATTTAATATATATATATATATATATATATATATATATATATATATATATATATTTTTTTTTTTTTTTTTTACGAGCTTGCAGGCGCGTGCTGGAACCCGACGCTGCTGTCTCCTCTATCCCCTTACCAACCCTGCGTCCGCCCTGGCCGGTTAAACAGACTTGCATGAGAAGGGTGGATGCTTCCCCTACCCTCCCCTTCCCTACCTACCCCGCCATACCGGTGCCAGACAAAGCATTTTGCAGCGGGTGGCTATCTGCTGTCCTCTCGTTTCTCCTACTGTCACCAGGGGTAGGACAAACAAGATGCCCTTGGATTTGATCATTATATATATATATATATATATATATATATATATATATATATATATATATATATAGGTGTGTGTGTATGTATGGTATGTAAATATTTGTAAAATGTCTGTTTTCTAATGTTTGAAAGTAGTAAGTGTTTATTATTTATGTAAGGATTGAGGGAATGTTTGGGTTCACAAATCTGATATGAAATATTTTCTTTTTCACATTCCAGAATTCGATTACCAACATTCGACATGAATTGTTTTTTTTTTCCGCCTCGAATAACGGCGCCTCTTGGGTATAGGGATTTGAACATCGCTCTCGATGCCTGATTAGTTTTCCGTTTTATCTCTTTTCGTTAACGAAAAAGGGAGAGGAAAACTAAAGCTACTTTCCTAATTTTCGGAAATACTTCTTCCTTCACTATTGGTCAAATAAAAATAGAGAACACAATCAAGGAAATGCAACAGATGTCTTCTTCTTCCCTCAATAAATCAGTATGAGAAATATGAAATTTGTTCCTCTAAGCAAATATCAGGGAAAATGGAATCGATTAAAATTGGCAATTTATCCATCAACTATCTTTTGAAACCATAAATCGCTTTTAGAAAATTGAAAATGTAAAATCTTACTTCAGTTTCAAGGTAGCCTGATTAAAAAATTATTATTGTTATAGTTATGTAATTCCGTGTGTCTATAATTTATTTAATGATTCATAAAGATTGTTCGGAATTTATTCAGCGCTGAAACGGAAATTGACAGTAAAATGTTTGAATGGCGTAACAGGAGGAAAACCTCAAAGCAGTTGCACTATGGAACAATAGTTAGGAGAGGGTGGAAAGTAAGATGGAAGAAAAAGAATATGAAAGGAGGTACGTAAAAGGAACGAAAGGGGTTGCAGCTAGGGGCCGAAAGGACGCTGAAAAGAACCCTAAGTAATGCCTACAGTGCACCGCATGAGGTGCGAGACGACTCTACCCTACTACGGGGTACGTTTCCCCTATGGAAGAATGGAAAAAAGCAGAACCGCTCAATTGTATAGACACTTATAATTCTTAATACTATAGTTTAAATCATTGTGATTTACATACTTAATGTCGAAAGTTCTTGCGGGAACCCGAAATGGGTCAAGATTTGATTAACATCGGTCCAAGTGATTGTAACCTTCTAAGGTTGATTACGTTTTTTGTGGAAGACTGATTATTCGTAAGAAAGTGATAAGTATTTTTTATAAGTATAAGTTTATACAAAGAAAATACAAACAAAACATGAAAGCTTCTATAACTTTTGGTCCAAAATACACCACTCTTCCTTTCTCTGATTTTGCCTGCGATGGAAACTTCGATTTCGTAGCCATAATTTCCCACTCATGGTGATGTTAATTTGGTGACATCTGTATTTATTGCTTGTCCCACCGTAACTATCTATTTCGCCCTTGACCCTCTCTTTCGAGATCTGGTTCTCGTACTGCGAGTGATTTCAGGATTTCAATTTTCTGTAAAGGAAAACTATTGAGATGGCTATTTGTCTATCCGTTCACACTTTTTCTGTCCGCCCTCAGATCTTAAAAACTATTGAGGCTAGAGGGCTGCAAATTACTATGTTAATCATTCACCCACCAATCATCAAACATATCAAATTGCAGCCCTCTAGCCTCGAGTAGTTTTGGATTTTATTTAAGGTGAAAGTTAGCCACCATCGTGCCGTGGGTGAAAGTTTCATGGGCTGCGACTGAGAGTTTCATGGGTCGTGGCTGAGAGTTTCATGCAGCATTATACACTGTACAGACAACTTCGGCGCATTTTTTTACTTGTAACTATATATTAGTACCATCCCTTAGTACAGTCTACTTCCTCATGGTTCTAGGTCATCAGTGCCTTGTAATGATTTGGGATTGTAGACTTAAGATTTCGCCCTAAGCAACTTGCATTTCTTTGTCTGTGATGAAGCGGAAAGGAAGTTGGAAGTTATTTCTGTGATGTTCCGTTGTTCATTGCTGACATCTTTTCTGGAATAGATTTGGGCTTAGAATGAATGAATGGAGCAGCATAGCAGTCATTTCATATTTTCCTTTAAAGTTTTCCCCTTGAAGATGAGAAGACTTACAGCAAATTAGGAAAGATTTCTTGAAGCAAAAGGTGCCTCATTTGGACTGGGCTTCGATTAGAAAATATCGCTATGTAAATATTAACCTAGAATTATTTTACGCTTAGAATGACCGCGTAAAGTACATAACATTTATTCAGCTTTCAATTTCAGTTCGTCATAAACACTATCAGTGATCAATGCATCGTTTTGTAGCCTTAATGCTTTTTGGCTTTAGAAAAAAATTTAAACAAAAGCTGACGTATAGCCACTATGAAGTAATTGTTAGGAGAGGGTGGTTAACAAGATGGGTGAGAGTTAATATGGTTGGTGG
>NC_061100.1:4416439-4457548 GCF_015104395.2 Macrobrachium nipponense | reverse complement strand
TCGTTATTAAGTATCCAAGATATATATTATGTGTATGTGTGTGCTTGTGTTTCTGTGGAGTAGGGGGAAAGTGGAGTCGCCTTTAGGCAATATAATTTGAATTAGAAGACTTGAGTCCCTATTATCCTCTGTAACATATACTTGCCAAGACTGTGTAAGTCCGTCTCCTTTAGTCGCCCAACCACAATTACTTCTGTCGATACCACCGTGAACTCTTTTCAGCTGCAAATACTGAGGGGCTGAGGTCGTCTCGTGTATGCTAACCATACCCTCGATTGACCTTTATTGCAGCCATTACGCTGCTTGGATTATCACGCGAAGATTGGCACATTCTTATCGGACGATTCCTCTTTTGTATTTCCCATGATTCTTCTGCTTTTGGGGTTCCAGAAGGTATGGGAGGAGGGAAATGCCACACCCCTCCCCCTCATAGATTCCCTCCCCCTTTTCGTTTAAGAAACCCTCCAGTTAGTTTTAGGGAGGATTTATAAGCATCTTTGTTTGGTGAGAAGAGTCCCGGATGTCCACAGTAGTTCCTTGCTGGTATGCGGCCTAAACCTAAGGCTTTATCGGTTCTGTTTATTTCATCGCCTAGTTCCACTGACTGTTATGCACTTGCTGGTTGAGTGCCCTAGTTTGGTGAAACAGCGCAATCAATATCTATACTATGGGAAGGAGAATAATGTTTTTAAGTTGTCAAAAATTTTAGGAGCAAATGGAATTTTTAACATGAGTGGCTTATTTAGATTTCTTTTTAACAATGGTATTATAAATAAACTATAATGCTTGTGTGTGCCTTGCTTTTATTCTTATTGAAATAGCGTGTATATATATATATATATATATATATATATATATATAGATATATATATATATA
Organism: Macrobrachium nipponense; assembly: GCF_015104395.2. Taxonomy (NCBI): domain Eukaryota; kingdom Metazoa; phylum Arthropoda; class Malacostraca; order Decapoda; family Palaemonidae; genus Macrobrachium; species Macrobrachium nipponense. The sequence goes on along the minus strand of NC_061100.1, from coordinate 4,456,671 downwards.
TATATATTAATTATATATATGTGTGTGTGTGTGTGTGTGTGTGTGTGTGTGTGTATGTATATTTATGATAATTGGTTTTTTATAATTCATTTTTAGATTTTTTAATTTTATTATTACAACTCTTTATCTTTTATTATTTTTTTTAATAATTCTCTGTTTAATAATTATTAAAATTTATAGGGTCTTTTTATATATAGTTCGGCGATGCTAGATTAATATAGTATCAACCAATCAATCAATCAATCAATTTCATCTGTTTTCTAAAATTCAGTGGTGAAATACCGGAGAAGTTCCTTTAGAAAAATGGTTTTCCTCGGTGGTATATCCTATTGGGTTCGGGGAACATGTTCATATTAAAAAAAATGTTTAATGATCGAATTTTTTTTGTTTTTGTATGGTTTAAAACAATCAAAATTTAGGAAATTTACGGAAGGAAAAAACAATAGAGCATATATAGGAAATTATAGGAGGATATAGGATAGATATATATATAAGGATATATATATATAATATTATATATAATATATAGTATATATATATATATATATATATAAACCTGGCTCTAATGAACACATTCACATAAAAGTACGTTTTTTATTTGAAAATAAGTTGTTGTAAATAAAAAGAAAAATTCTATTTGATCGTAAATTGAGTTTGAGTATAAATTTTAGTAATATCTAAATCAAGGCGAAACATTCGGAGAAAGAAAAAAAAATTTTGATAAACCAAATGCGTTTTCAAAAAAGAAATCATTACTATAAAGAAACTATTTTATGATATTTCCTTTATTTCTAGTTGATTTTATCTTATATAGCTTTCCCACAAATTTTGACAAGAAATCTAATGAAATAAGAAAGTTATTTCATATCGGACGCATTGTTTAGCCTTCTGTGCGTTGGGGTTTATTGAAAGACTGATTTGGAATTTAAATAAATCTCAGTATATATAGGGTTACGGCTGCTTCCATAGAATACCAGATATCTTTATTGGGCTTTCGCTTACCCATCGAGTAAGCCTGCAAACTAGTTTGTTGTTGTTGTTGTTGGGGATGGGGGGAGGGGGGGGGGGGGGTTAGGAAATGTCTGTGGAAGAGCCTAACAAATTCTGAAAAAGTGTTTTGCGTTGAGTTCAAGATGAAAGAATTTTGAGGATAGGATATTTATGGTTATTTATTAGAATGAAAATGTAAAAAATAAATAATGTGTATGTTAAAAAGTACAGAAAAATTATTTATAAAAAAATATATCGTATTTATTTTAATTTTCGTTGGTGAAACAAGGATCTACTTGACTGTAGGTTTTAGCACGTTTTAATTCACGTTAAGTTAGGAATATAATGTTTATAACGTCTGCATGAGGGAAAAATCTTCCACGCGTCTCGAGTAAGCTGGAGGTCAGATCACGCCTTGTTCCAGGACAATTCCCTCTTCCAATCACGTTTGATTCTAATGGATTTCAAAGGATACTATAGGAAATTTTGGGGCAAATTAGTTTTAATGCAACGCTTACAATTGTCAGATAAATACTTATGTATCAATAATTATTTTTTATTTTATTTATTCACTTTTGCAAACCTAGCCTTTGAAGATCAGTGAAGAGAAGAAACTGGAGAGATGTGTATCAAATATTATTTCATGTAACACTGAAACATTTTCACAATATTTTAGAAAACCACAGTTCCTCACTGGACGAGTGGGTTCTGTGCTCGACTATCAATCTGGTAGCCCGAGTTCGCTTCCCGCAGGTGCTCAGTGAGGAATCAGAGGAATTTGTTTTTGTTGATTAGAAATTCACTTCTCGATATAATGTGGTTCGTATTCCATAATAAGCCGTAGGTCCCGTTGCTAAGAAACCAATTCGTTCCCATCCACGTAAAAAAATCTAATCCTTCGGGGTAGCCCTAGGAGAGCTGTTCATCAACTCAGTTGCTGGTTAAACTAAGATACACTTTTAGAAAGCCATGGGTAAAAAAACAAATAATTCACTGGTACAGATATTTAAAAATTATTATTATCTTTTTTAAATACTAAACCTCGTGGCCTTTCCCACTTGTAAAAGATGGAAGTACATTTTGCATAGAAGAATGGGTGTGAAAAGATATGCTCTAACTATAACCAAAATTAAAAAAAAAAAAAAAAAATCTTTTGCATATTTTTGAGTGCCCGTCAAAACCGGCTCTCAGCACAAGCAACGTAAATGATCCAGTAAGTTGAATTCATAGACCATTGGTTCTTGACTTTTATCATCCTATGATCATCCGAGACTCTTCAAGATATGAACGTAACCCATATAATAAATTCTGGTATGGCGAACCTTGTGAAAATTAAGCTAAAACAAAAGAATAGTAAGACCAGGGTTTATTGAAATTGCCAAGAATAAAAACCTTGAAAAATTCCAAAGAGCCTCTATAAATGCCAGAACATTGCAAATTCCACAGAACCATTGAACATCATACAAACAACAAAACCTACTTCACAGACAATACGACATAATGAAAAATAAAATCAGCTTTTGAATCAAGAACAGCAAAGAAAAACGCAAGCAAACAGTCGTTTGAAATGGGAGACACTACACAGCCTCTGATCAGAATAGTGGAATAAGTAAGATAATAAATGGAGCCAAAACTGAGTCAAAAAAATATTGGGGTGTTTTGGTTTTAGGGCTTTGATGTTTGGCCAAGCTAACTATCATTATTAATATTATTGCAGGAGACTAAAAGACCATCTTTTAGAAAGCTAACTGAAGTGTAATGATATATGAATTTAGAATCCTTTAGTGTATGAAGGCTACCAAGATCGTCATATGTTATCATTGAGGATCTCACGAAGCGGCCATTTTCATTTTCATTTACGATGCTACGTAAACGTTTTCCCCTGTGACGGGATGAGGATTGACAGGGAAATGATGCTGGTCTGCCAAAAACAAAATAAATAAATAAATATTATGCAAGTGGATCTTTTTCGTCTTCTGCTTTTGTCAACACGGAGTTGAATACGAGAAATAAAAAGAAGAATCAATGTAGGACTCATTAATGTTTACCCCCACTTCAGGTAATCACATTTTTACATGTGATTACCTGATAACATATTTTAAAAGTCAAGAAATGTCGTTTTTTAGTACTTTGTGTTTCACGCTTTACTGAAAGCAGTTTTATTTAATCCGTTTTTAGGTGTTGAAGATGAAATTTCTTCCTTCTTTTGAGGAAAAGTAACAGATTTACACGTAACAATGTTTTCCTCTGAGGGTATCCAAGCTGAAACCGGTTTTGTTTATGTTGTGTTGAAATGTGTCGGAATTATAGGATTTTATAGGATTTAAAAAAAAAATCTTGCTTTAGATCGCCGTGTTAAAAGATATCAAAATAAATAGGAAAACTTTTGTTTTTGCTCATTTGTATGCTTTTAATGCTAAGTTGTAAAACTTATATTTTCACACTATCGAGGAATCCATTTTGATTATGTCAAAAGTTAAGATAAATACTAAATAATCGTGCGTGTATTATATATATAAATATCAGTAGAAGGATCAACAGTAATACTCTTGTTTATCCAGACGAAATATATTTGTAGAAATATTTACAATGCTCAGAGCTTTTGTTCGTCCATCCTTCTCTAGGCATTGTAAATTCGTTTACAAGTAAATTTCGTCATGATAAACTAGAGTATTAGTGGATCCTTCTACTGATTACTTAGAAGCTCGATACTGTTGTTTTATATTACATATATATATATTATATTTTATATGCACATAATATATATATTATATATATATATATATATATATATATATATATATATATATATATATATATATATATATATATATATCATATATATATATTCCTCCTCTTCTGCCTTCCTATAATGAAAAGGCATATTCACATTTCTTCACATTTCATCTCTCTCCCAGTTCGAGTCACAGAATGTCCCATTGGGAACGAGCCATCCTTGGCGAGTTGAATGATAAGGTCCTCTATGGACCTCGGCTTAGTCCACGTCCCTTCGGAAACTGGATGTATAGGAGGCGAGTAATCGCGAGGCTGCCCAATAAAATCCAGGTTTTGTGGGCGTTAAGGTCATCGTACTGAAGTATGTCAAGGTCAATGGGCAGGTGCGCATTTTTCGAGATGTAACCAAGTACCGGGAACTCTTCCTGAAAAAAGCGGGACGCCATATCTCAAAAACTAACCATAGAATTTTCTTGAAAATAGTGTCAATGTGTTTCCCTCAGACAAATGACCATGGACAATCTGTATACTAATCTAAGACAACCTAACCTAACCCAGGAGCATGGCAAGAAAGACCGGGGCTGGTGCAATGCTAGCATACATGTCTGGAATTTGTGGCCGAAGCTTTATTTCGGTCGTATTGTTAATCCTTCTGTTGCACGCTCTTCTATGAAACGTTTTTTCTCGATGGTATTAGTCCTTAATGGTGGTTTTTGCTCTCTTGATAGGGACACAGGGACACATTTTATCATCTATTGCATTGTTACTCATCGAACGGTTTTTAATGGGTTTTTAATTCGGTCTTTGCACTCCCTTTTTTTTTTCAGGTTTTGCATTGTTGATAACAACAGCCCTTCGCAGTTAAGTTTACAATTTATAAAAAGGACATTTCAAAGGAAGATATTAAAATTAATTATTTTGTTATGCTTGATGCTGTTCCGTTCTTTAATTTTCTTTTATTTTTTTTTTATTTTTAGGATTTGAGTTGTTCATAGCAACATCTGTTTTCAGTTCTTGTTTCTTTTTTCCAAGTATATAATTTTCATCCTTTTTTTATCTCCCGTTTAGCGTTGGTCTTAGGAGTATTCTCATTTATAATGATTTTGTACTACACAATGAATGCATTTAATTATCATGTATTAGTATGGCCGTTACAGATTTGTTAAACACTGACTGTAACTACTCGTGACCCCATACAAACGACCCTATCAATGGCTATTTCCCCAATTGTCGGTTTTTTATTCCCCACAATTATTGCATTTGATGCCCACAAAGGCATCTAGTAATTACCACTGTGACTTTTACAAGCACTGGTCTAACTGGGCCAGAGAGCGCGCTCTCTTTATTTTCGAATTTCGTGTTGTACTAAACCTGAAGCGGTGTTGGGACGGAAAGGATTTATGTATATGTATGATGGGGGTATATGGGGGGGTTGGGATGTTGAGGGGCCGGATGTAGAAGGGGACTATCCACGTAGGCATATGAAGCAATACAGTGGTTCTTAATATAATATATATATATATATATATATATATATATATATAATATATATATATATATACACACATTAAGCTACAAATGTCCTCTAATATTTTACAGGGCTGTTTGCCCATTGCTTTGGTTCAATTTTAATTTGACATTAAATGTGAAAATTCAGATTTTTTTTTCTAGAAATAGGAATTTTCGAGGGAGCAATGTATATATATATATATATATATATATATATATATATATATATATATATATATATATATATATATATATGTGTGTGTGTGTGTGTGTGTGTGTGTGTGCATGTATGTATATAGACACATACACATATAGTATACGTATATACGCACATGAACTTGTGTCCATATATATTTCTACTGCACCATTGAAAGTTCTTCCTAGTTTAAATGAAATTTAACTTTCACTTTTAATGCAAAAATAAAATTGAATAGCTGCAAGCACCCCTGTACATCATAAATATTCAGTTTGCTCATCAGAACATCAGATGAAGATTTATGAAATCAGATCAACTTTATCGAACGTATCATTGGAGATCATTCATTAGTAATGAAGGTCCACCAGAAATGTGACGGACAATTGGCCTTCCTGTTCAAAACCCTTTTGTTTCAGTACCTGCTTTTACCTATTATTAGTGCTATTCAAATACCCCCTTTCTCTGCTTTTTTTTTTTTTTTTGTGGGGAAGGGGGGCGGGGGTGAGTGAGCGAGAGAACTGAACGTTCTTATTACCATTAGTCCAGATATATTTGTTTTGCGAGTGGGATCTATTTAATAATTTAACTGTGGTGAGGGTAGGTCAGGATCAGTATGCATAAAATATTTTTCCCTCTTCCTGAAAAAAGTCAGTATAAATTAGCAAAAGTGATTCCAGTTTGTTTTTTTAGGTGCCCATTGAAATGACTAAAGAGCGCTCTTTTTCTAGTAATAATAGCTGAGGTTAAAAGGCTGAAGTGTGATGCAGAAGTCAGCACAGAAAATCCTGTGATTAATTGTCGTGTTTTGGTAACTCGATTACATACGAAATGTGTTGTGAATATTGTTCCTTCCTTGGGAATCTGGTTTACAGTGTATGATTGTTTACATCTTAATGGTGCAATCACGTCTCTTATTATCTCTCTGCTCTCAGCCTGAACAAAGCTGTCCAGTAAAAATTAGTTATGACATGCGCTACAGAGGTGAGCAGATGCATATCGGGTTGTTCAGGTAACGAGTCCAGTTCTTCACTTTTCTTTCCCAAGGTTCAAACTAGGGATTCGTCACTTAGGAGACTCGAGTAGTGCAATTGCAAGGTCCTGAAGAGAGACGTTGCACAACATATGGGAACTGAAGGCATATCATTCCCTTTAAGTGTTTGAAGTCGATTCATTATTTAAGGCTTCAATGGAAAACATAGAGTACAGCTTTGCAGGGGAATCTGTCAAAATAGGCTGTGAAAACATGTTTTTCACATATGTATTTTTTGTTAATTCCCTATGCAATTTTTAGTCGTGTTAGCTTATATTTGAAAACAGTATCATAAAGGAATATATTTGAATTTCGACTAGAATCTAAATAGAATACGGAAGAGAAACATTAAAGCTCTCCTTTTTAATGTGTGGTTTTTCAAATTCATGTATATTTTGATGCTGTGTCAGAGGATAATTGAAGGGGCACTATTCACAAAGATTTTCTTTTCCCTTTTAGCTCAGTTCATAGTTATTTGAAAGTCGCGATTGTTATACACAAATGGAGGCAAGATTTAGAGTTAGAAACAGATAGATAATGTAGTGTGAGAGACAGATGGATAGTGTAATCTGTTCGTCTGCAGAGAAACGCAATATCAAAGTAGAGTTTTCTTTAACGGAACGAAACAATTTTGGTAACATTGATATATGAGCGTTGTGTTGTTGTGTAGTTTCTTTCACCCGTTCAAAGCCCGATGGCAGAAAGGAGACGTGTTCTGTGAAGTCCTCGAGCCATTTTACTCGTCCTTGAACTCCCTACGTGTTCCTGTGCCCTTTCCCTCAAGCGTCAAACTTACCCCAAAGCTTCGTGTTTTTTTTTTTTTCAGAGCTAACTTCAAACTGAACCCGATGTCAAAGCTGTAGCTGAATTTTAAGACTCCTGTTGTCGTCGGTTATTGCAATAATCTGGTTTTTAGTTTTCTGTAAAAAAAAAAAAAAAACTATCGAGATGGCTTTGTCTTCCCCTCCGCACTTTTTTTTTTTTTTTTGTCCGCCCTCAGATCTTTAAAGCTGCTGAACTGAATATAGAATTGAGGCCAAAGGCCAAGCACTGGGACCTATAAGGTTATTCAGCGTGTAAACGGAAATTTACAGTAAAAGGTTTGAAAGGTTTAACAAGAGGAATATCTCGCAGTTGCATTTTGAATCAATTGTTAGGAGAGGGTGGAAAGTAAGATGGAAGAAAGAGAATATGAAAGTAGGTACAGTAAAAAGAACGAAAAGGGTTGCAGCTAGGGGCCGAAGGCACGCTGCATAGAACCTTAAGTAATGCCTACAGTGCACCTTATGAGGTGCACTGATGGCACTACCCGCCTACGGTGTTTTAAAACTACTGAAGCTAGATGTTTGCAAATTGGTGTTAATAATCCCCCTTCTAATAATCAAAGGTACCAAATCTCAGCCCTCTATCCTCAGTAGTTGTTATTTTATTTTTAGGCTAAAGTTAGTCATGATCGTACGTCTGGCAACGCTAAAGACGCCAACCGCACAGGTCACCATCGGGCCGTGGCTGAAAGTTTCATGGGCCGTGGCTAAGAGTTTCATGGGCCGTGGCTGAGAGTTTCATACAGAATTATACGCTGTACAGAAAACTCGATTGCACTTAGGAAACTTTTTTTTTTTTTTTTTTTTTTGTTTTTTTTTTTTTTTTTTTTGGCTAACTTCAAACCGAAACCAATTATTAAAGCTGTCAACACTAAACAAATTTTAAAACTGTCAACACGTAGCTTTTAAGACCTCTGTTTGTTGGTTATTGCAATAATCTAGTTTTTTGTCATTGGCAATTGCTACAATAGTTGAGTAACTGAATCAACGAACTTGACTACCCTCACAGAGCTTATGGCGGAAACCTCTCTGTTTCAGTGATAGCTGCCGTAGTATGCTAGCAATCACTGACTTTCAACATTATGGTTAAGCTTCCCAAAGCTTCTGCTCATCTCACTTCCATCATCGACTTTGTTTACAACCCATATACATGCTACCTCGGTGGCCGCGAGTTCGATTCTCGGGCATTCCATTGAGGCGTCAGAGATGTGTATTTCTGATGTTAGAAGTTCACTCTCGACGTGGTTCGGAGGTCACGTAAAGCCGTTGGTCCCTTTGCTGAATAACCGTGGTTCCATGCAACGTAAAAACACCATACAAACAAACAAACAAATAACCCATATACAGAAAGTGAAAGAGTGTTTTAGATAGTTTTCAGCAAAGGTCTTCCCCTGAACTAAAACCAGCAGGTAGGGACTTACGTATCTGGGAGAAGATCTGACGTTAACACACTTCGCCCTTTGGCTTCTAGGAACAGTGAGGTTTCACCAAATCCCACCTTTTACGTCGTCTAGTTCACCTTTCATGTAGCTTATCATAAGATAACCCAGATTATACAAGTAATGAAATACACGAAATGGACTTCTCTGTTCGTTTAAATTAGACCGCAAGGAAGTTGTCCTGAATTTTATCGTAATTTGTAGTTGAAAGGGAATCTAGTTAATAATGAATATTTTATGAAAGTTTAATCACCTTCTGATGAACCTGTTGTATTCATGGTATAATTTTTCTTTTAATTATATGAGGTTGCGTCGGCTATACATAAAAACCATATTTAAATGTTAAAGAGTAGACTAGGAAGTGGCAGCAGTATTTATATACTCTCCTTTAAATGAAGCTAAAAGAAGAAAACCTCTAAACTTTGAGAAATAATGTTTAAAAGTCAGTGAATTTGTTTAAACGTGTATTTTATTAAATCATAGTTCTTTTAAATAACCTGTTTTCATAAGACTTGCAGAGGTCTTGAAGATGATTTCAAATGCATTCAGTGTTGGCTATAACAAAATGAAAAAAGTAATAGCAATGCAGAATATATATAAAAAATTATATTACTCCTTAGTAGATTAGATATCGAAAAATAGACATGTTTCTTGAGGCATTGCAAAAAAAAGATATATAATTTTTCTAGCATGAAAACAAATATATTTTCCGACTTTGAAAACTGAAAATAAATTCTTGTAATGGTAAATAAAATGTAAAGAAAGATGGGGGAGATCGCATCGGAAAATGAAAATGAACGAAACTGTCGTGTATAGGAAAATTGAAATGTAACTCATTTTTGTATTTCTAATGGATTCAATCTACAGCATAACCACCTTTTGATTCGATCTCTCTCTCTCTCTGCTCTCTCTCGGCCTCTCCACTCGTCTCTCTCTCTCTCTCTCTCTCTCTCTCTCTCCTCGCCAGGATGGGATTTGAGGACGAAATGTCCCTATTTCTGAAGTGGTGCACTACCTGGTAGTTAAATAGTTAGATACGGACTACACTGAGATTGTTTTAAATTGAAGATATTATTAAGACATAATAAAGTACACCCATGGCATGCACAGTTTGGCTCTTAGCTGCATCCCCTTTAATTTCTTTTACTACACCTCCTCTTTCTTCCATCTTACTCTCCACCCTCTTCTAACAATTGCTTCAACATTATTTTCAGCGCTGAGGGAGCTCATAGGTCCCAGTTCTTGGCTTTTGACCTAAACTGTATATTCCAATTTCAGTATAACAGAACAAAGTATTATTTGTGTGTGGAACTCCGCATTATATTAATTTTTTTTCTCTCTCTCTCTCTCTCTGAAAACTTTCAACTTGAAAGTTATTGCATTCATCAGGACTGGGTTTCCAGTTTCCAGGTTTTCTTTGCATAAAAGTAGATCCAGTTTTTACTTCATTAGCGATTAAATCCATTTTTTATTTCATCTACAATTAGAAACAGTTTTTGCTTCATCTCTAATTACATCCAAAGTCTTTCTCAGCAGCGATTATAATTAGATTTTAATTCTCCCGCTGTTACATCAGGTTTTTACTTCACCTGTAATCCAGTCTGTTTTACTTCTTTATCTGCAATAAGATCATATGTATTTTTATTTATTTATTAATTTTTTTCATCTACATTTAGATTTAAGTTTTACGTTACTTGTGATTGAGTTTAGTTTGTGCTTCATTTCTGTTCAGATCCGGTTTTCATGTGACCTACGATTAGATCTACTGACCTACTTCTTGATTATTTTTTTTTTCGCCCTTGATGGGCCTCAGCTTGTGCATCACCTGTATTTAGATTTGGTTATAATGTCACTTGTGATTAAATCGAATTTTCAGCTGTTTGTCTGTAGATCAGCGGTTTTACTTCACCTACAGTTAAATGCTGTTTTTCTTCACTTGCAATTAGGTCCAGTTGTTACTTTTCATGCAATTAAATCCAGTTTTTAATTCTTTACTTGCAGTTAAATCCCCTTGTTACTTCGCGTGCATTTAAATCCAGTTTATACTTCACCTACAATTAGATCCAGTTTTTACTTCACGTGCAACTAAATCCCCTTGTTATTTCACGTACAATTAAATCCAGATTTAACTTCACTTGCAATTAAATACAGTTTTTACTTCACTTGCAATTAGATCCCCTTGTTACTTCATGTACAATTAAATCCAGATTTTGCTTCACATACAGTGAAATCTAGTTTTTCTTCACTTACAATGAAATCATCTAGTTTCTACACGTGCAATTAAATTCAGTTTTTACTTCTTCGCTTGCTGTTAAATCCCCTTGTGACTTCACGTGCGATTAAATCCAGTTTTCCTTCAGTTACAATGAAATCCCTTTATTTCTACACGTGCAATTAAATCCAGTTTTTAGTTCACATACATTTAACTCCTGTTTTTGTTCATTTGTAATTAGGTTCAGCTGTTACTTTACCAGCAATTAGATTAAGTTCTACTTCATCTGTAATTAGATCCAGTTTTTGCTGCACTTGCAATTAAAATCCGTTTTTACTTCTCATGCAATTAAATCAAGTTTTTACTTAACCTACAATTAAATCAATTTTTCTTCACTCACAATTAGATCCATTCTTTACTTCTTCACTTGCAATTAAATCCTCTGTTACTTCACATGCCGTTAAATCCTATGTTTTTTCTTCACTTGCAATTAAATCCCCTTGTTACTTCAACAACAATTAAATCCAGTTTTTACTTCACATACTGTTCAGTTAAATCCAGATTTTCTTCGGGTTTCCGAAAAAAATATATTTCCAAGTGAAGATAAGCTAATGTCACTCACATGGGCTAATTAAGAGATATCCTCTTTGTCGGGAAGGTTGCCATTGCATCAAAATCGATAGATGATGGAAATAAGTCATAAAACCGTGTTATTGCTTTCTTTTCCTTTTAATGTCCTACAACTTCGAGTCACTTCTGACATCCATTTCTGACAGATTAACAGGGCCACATTTCTAGACTCATAGGATTCACCCGAAGTTTTTTATTCTTATATGAATGGTGACGATGAAAGAAAAATGCAGAAATCGAACACTTTCATGAGAACCAGTCAGAGGGAGCGACGTAGGCCTGTGGAATGTAAAGGACTGAAAGCGCAGTTAACGCCCAAGAAAGAAAAAGGAGCAACGAATAAATACTGACTAGATGATTTTCTTGTTATTACATATATCGTTAGACGTTGCTTTATTCCACGACGTGGCGAAAGGTTAGCTATAATTAAGGCAATTTCCTCCCCCTGCTTTTATTCATTTTGTGTCCTTTATTGATGACTTTCTGACAGACATTTATCCAGTGACATTCTCAATTACCTTAATAATCGTAACCGACATTCTATACAAAGGGAAATCGTTTTTACGTCTTATTGTCCCATTTGACAGACTTCAAGATAACTGAAAGGGAAGGATGGACTACAGAGAATGACCCAGCATATGATATATATGGCACGTATCTGAAAACAAGTTGACAAATGCATGAAAACACATCAACGACGCGGGGAAAACTTTTGCCATTTGACAGCAATTATTCTTCATTCAAGATTAATAGTCGTTTGTGTCTCTTGTCCGGATCTTTCTCCACAGTGATAAAACATCTTGTTCACGCTGCATCGAGGCGGATTTTTGTTTGAAACAACCGGTCTTGTGATATCATTATAACCTCCGTTATTCCATGAGATGCTAAGAAGAAGAAATACTGATGCGAAATGGAAATCTTTTGTTTTGCTAGTCAGTGATGATGATCGATGATTGGTGCGTTTTTTTTCCACAAACCTTGTGAAAAGTGATACATTTTACGCTCGGTAATACATGAAAGTGAAAGTTACAAAGGAAGGCTACTTTGTGTATTTAACTTTTTCTGCATGACTTAGTCCTTCAAGTAGTAAAGCCCTTGTAAGAATTATATATAACGATTTTTTTTTTCAAATATATACGATTTTTTTTTTATATTATATATATATATATATATATATATATATATATATATATATATATATATATATATATACATACATACACGCATACACACACGTGACTTTTTATAATGGATATACGAGTGGCGCATACGGGATAAGATCAAACCACGGACCATCCAAATGCAAGCTCAGCCTTGTACCACAGAATTATCCCATTTTTCCTTCCCTTTGTCCCGTATTTCATTTCCATGGATATCCACCCACTCTTAAATGAGCGAAGGGTACTATTACGCGTTATTATAAAAACAGTAGGAAACGGCATTTTTCCCTGTCTAGAATTCAATTGTTCTCTGTCACTTGTAAATTCAATGAACATCTGTCACATCCTCCAAAGTAGAATGAAAAATGTTTCCCGCCTAGCAAGTTTCCATCCCATTAAATCGAAATTATCTCATATTCGTTGAATTGTGCTATAGCGTAATGGAACCTATTAGGTAAATGGATTCAGACTATAAAAAGTTCGGCTACCCGTGATCTATTCGGTTGGATTTGCAGGGAAATATTTGATAAAGTGCACATTATCATTTTATCACTAAAACGTTCTCATATAGATGCGTTCCTTGTATGAACGAACAAATGAATGCAAATCTCTTGAAGCAGACAAGGAAAATACGCATATGTCATCATGTGATTCTAAATATTACATTAGTCCGAGACCGTTACGATGTATATTTCAACCAAATTGATTTATGATGCTTTTCTATTGGAATGTTCTGGTGGTGTGGCATTTGATTGAGAGAGAGAGAGAGAGAGAGAGAGAGAGAGAGAGAGAGAGAGAGAGAGAGAGAGAAAATCAGCTGTTCGTAAGCTTCTTCAGGAGGGGAGCATTTTCCATTGTTGTTTTGTTTTGCTGACTTTATTTATACAGAAATTTATGGCATACTTCGAGTCTTTGCGATTTTCGTAAGACCAGTTAAAAATACGATCGACATTCCCCTAAGAAGCGTTGCAACACTAAGATGACGTTACGCCCCCCCCCCCCACCCCCCCCCCCCCCCTCCCCCCCCCCAAAAAAAAGGGGGGGGACGGGAGAGGCGGGAGGGACAATAACACAATTAATGAATGGATAGATATAAAGCAAATCAGACATAGAAAAAGACGAATCTGTTAGAAAAATATATAGGAATAGAAATAAAATAATTATATTAAATCATTTTCTTTGATGGGAATCACGAAAATCTGCTCTTACAAGACTGATTAGGATTAGACTCTTTTTTAGGGCAAATGGAGATTGTAAATTCTAAAATAGGAGAAACTATGATATAGTTTCAGTGAAAAGGATTTAAACCTCTCGTGATAAATACCCAAGTCGGCGAGATTGAATATCAACCCTTTATTTCTCCCATCTGTTTGAACCGTAGAATCTTTCGTATCAAGTCTTCCAAAGTTCCAGTTTGCTGATCAACAGTTGTTGCATTCCCTTTGCAAAGTCGAAATTGAAAGTGACTGTCAGACCTTCAGATCTAAATTGATAGTCTATAAAGCAATATACTTGAAAATTAGTTAGAATTAACGTGAAAGACTAATATTATTTCCTTAAGTTTTACAACCTAGTATTGGCCGACTTGCAAAAGTCACATAATATTTTAGTTTTATGATAATAGACACATACTGTTGCAAGCGCCTTGGTGGCGTGGTCGGCATGGTGTTAGCGTCCGCCTCGTTGGCCGCGAGGGGTGAGAGATGATGTGTATTTCTGGTGATACAAGTTGCTGAATAACCAATGGTTCCATACAACTTAAAAACACCATACAAACAAACATATTGTTGCAATATGTGATTTTAATTACGTGTATTCCAATTCGGTTAAAAGCTCCATGATGTTATGTCTCGGGGTTCTTATTGTAGTCAAGGTCAGGTAAGAAAAATATAACATTCCAAAACTGGAATTTGCCAACGCAACCACAAAGAGATTCCCTTGCATATTCACACACTTATCATGCAAGTGCGAGGGAACATCGGGTTTATTATAATGGGAATCAGTAAATTCCATTTGTCGGACGGTTGTAAGCGTTGCATAGGATCATCCCGGGCATTTGCATCCTGCAAACGGCTTTATATTATCTCCCTCGTGAGCATTTGGTGGCGTCTCCAGACCTCCGCTCAAGTGGTTTCTCCTTGTGAAGTTGCACTTCGTTGGTCGGCTGTCAGAATGCCTAACTCTTTGTAAAGGTACAAAAGTAAGTTGGAAACTGAGAGTCCTAAAGATTTTGTCTATCTTTCTTTTAAACTCTTCCACTCTGTTGCTGTTTACAACTTCTGGCGGCAGTTTATTCTACGTGTCACATATCTTGTATGTAAAGAAGTTCCCACAATGGGATGTGTTGCATCTCTTCAGTTGCAGCTTCCATCCATTATTCCTTGTCTAGTTTTCGTTTAACATAAATAAGTTACTTGGCAGAGAGCCGCACAGGAAAAGGAATGAACTAAAGGTTGTGCCTACCACAGGAAATTAATTACAGCTCTATCGTCTTTCCAGATCTCATTTGCATCACGTTTTTTAACATTCCAGGATGTAGGAACTGCTGAAGGTTGGAACTGTTCTTCTTGAAGCTGTGGTATCATTCTGAGCGAAATGGAGTCGATGGGTAGTTTTGTGGGGCTCTCGGCATCCCATCTTGCAGTTACAGTTCGCTTAAAATGACTGAAATACTGAAATATCTAATACTGAAAGGCATAACAAAAGTAGACAGTAACCCGTTCACATTAAATGAAAACCAGACAAGAAATAATGGATGGAAACTAGAACTGAAAAAGTGCAACACATCCCATTGTGGGAACTTCTTTACATACGAGTACAAGATATGTGACACGTGGAATAAACTGCCACCAGAAGTTGTAAACAGCAACAGAGTGGAAGAGTTTAAAAGAAAGCTAGACAAAATCATTAGTACACTGTGAATGCACAGTAAAGCCTGCTCCTAGAGATAAGTGGGCACACGATGTCACCTCGAATGGACGAATAAGTCTTTGAGACATCCTGATCCTTGTAACTCCTTGTAACTCTTCTTGGATGACATCATGTGTATGTGTAGACCCCTTACTCCTAGAGTTGAGCATATTACCAATGTTCTCAAACCGTGGGCTGTGCCGTAGCATCTGCTAAGGGATACAATCAGACATTTTTCATTTTCTTGCACATATTTGTGTATTTCTTTGTTTATTTATTTACTGGCTAAATATTTATTCGCATTTCTCTCGTTTATTTATTTCGTTGTCGTATATGTCAGTAGAAGCTTGTACCATAATGATAGTAATTATAATGATGGTAATAAATGATGCCTGAGGTAGACGTATAAATGTTAGAAATTTAATGAATGTGTCGTTTGTGTAAAGAGAAGGATCAGTGTTGTCGATTTTAAATAATGCAAATGCCTTCAGTCCTCTCTCTCTCTCTCTCTCTCTCTCTCTCTCTCTCTCTCTCTCTCTCCGAGATGATTGTTCTTTCCATTCCGTCAACGGAAGGATTAGAGCAGTTTAAAGGGAAGAGAGAGAGAGAGAGAGAGAGAGAGAGAGAGAGAGAGAGAGAGAGAGAGAGAGAGAGAGAGAGAGAGAGAGAGAGAGAGGTTTAGCCAGGTGGTTTTTGATAATGATATTTTTCTCCGTTTCCATGACCGTGTTTAAGAGACATTAAAAGAGGAAGAAATTCTAAACTCCTTCGAAACTCTTGTTTGTCTCTTTTCATAAGTTGTATTTCAACAGAGACCTTTCACTTTCACAATTGATGGCTGATCCACTTTGTCTGCCGAGAACAACCAGATTCGCTGAACAGCAGCACCAATATATATGCAATAAATGTTCCTCGCTGCCGAACCTCTCAGTTCCAGAGGTCCTTTATTCCTGACACCGTTGGACTGTGGAACAGACGAAGTCGTGCAATTGGAACTTCAGAAGTTCAGGCGAACGTGCAATCCATTACTACCTCAGTATTGTTCTCCTTTTGCATTTTAAGGAGTTTTTATCTGTCGGTTAATTTATTAATTTACTTTTCTCTTTTTTAATAAATGGGGTCTCTGCTTTCTGTATGTCCCTTTGGAAGTTTGAATTTCAAGTCGGTGGTCCCTATGGTGGGGTTGTTCCATACGAATAGGTCTCATCTTATGAATAATAATTCATATTTTTCTCTTCTTTTCTCCGTCGTATCCCTGTGACACGTCTATTCCGCTGCCATATTTCACGCTCTCCTCGCTCCGAGGAGGTGGAGATATGAATTAAAGCTGGGGAGAGCTATGTTGCGATTGAAGGCCAAACGCAACAACAACAACAACAACAACAACAACAAAATAGCCTAGGTTATATCACCTCCTTCCTCGCAGTGCATCGGGAAAGTTGCTGAGCTGGATTATAAAGTTTAGGCAACGAGTTCGACCCCAGGAAATGAATTTGTTGAAGGACTGACGAATGGATGGATGGATGAAATTTTGGGGTTATGGCCAAGACCCCCAAGGGTCATTGGGGCTAAATTTAACAAACTGGTGAAATAATGACGGGGTGATGGATTTATAAAATGTAACATTTTAAAAATAAACCTTCAATCATACATCTTTCATTAATCGTTCATGAACTTTTAAGAAAATGATACACACGTATATAGACACTTACTTGTTTATGCTCACAAATTATGCCGGAAATACCCCATCATGAGAGCAGGTGTATATTACACAAACACACACATATATATAATATTTATATTTATATATCTAATATATATAATTATATATATACTATATAATATCTATATATAAGATATATTAGATAATATATATAATATATATGCCTTAAAAACCTTAATGGGTTTTTAAACTAATGAATGCAGTGATGCTTGCATCGTCTAACAACAACAACAAAATAAATAAATAAAAAATAAAAAATTAAAAGATTGCCATTTAGATGGGGTCTGTACTTCCCTTAACATTTCCTTACAAGTAAGGCCTTATAGGTCGTTTCGTGTCGAAGCGAAGACGTTGTATATTTCATATACGCTATGTTGATAAGCGTTTTTGTAAAATTAATTTTTATAGTGCACAAAGACGATCTATGTAAAATCAGAATTAGATATATTTTCAAATGTGTACAGGCAGATAAACCCAAAGTTAAAAATTTATTCAGTTCCATATTTGCAGGACAGACTGAATAAAGTTGAATCAATTAAGTCAGTTGAACCGAAGTGAAAAACTATTCTAATTAATTCTATATTTGGATGAAGAATCATGCACATAAAAATCAAAATTATGCAGACCTTACCTGATTGGATTGAAGGTAAATAATTTCAGTTATATATATCCAGGACACGTTGAGTAGATGCAGGAAGTCATTTTATTTTACTAAACGAGGAAATATACAAAAATGAATAGGTTCTTTATCTGAAAGAAGCGTCGAGAGAAACGGAAAGAATAAAAGCTCAAACAAAAAGAGAAACATGGGAAAGAATAGGAGAAGATCTGGGAAATGATCTCCAAGGTACCAGAAAACTCATATATAGCACTGCCAAAAACTATAGAAAGGGAAGCCAACCACCCTCTTATGTAATCAAAGACCCTATGGATGGGACAATTTTAACCGAACCCCGAGAAATTGAATTAGGATGGAAACATCACTTTGAAACACTACTAAACAACGGAAACAATGACCTTGAAGAGCATGTAGAATTTGATGTGGTTGGGGATGCAGAACCTGACATAACAACACTGGAGTTAAAAAATGCTCTAAAGAGGATGAGAAATGGTAAGGCCCCTGGAGTGGATACAATACCTGCAGAGCTCCTTAAAAACATGGGGGAGGATGGAGTCATCTGGCTACTAGAGCTAATCGACATACTCTGGAATGGGCAAATGCCACCTGAAGACTGGAGAAGAGATCTAATATGCCCAATCTATAAGAAAGGTGACAAGACAAATTGCAGCAATTATAGAGGAATATCCCTAATGTCACATGCTTTTAAAGTATATGAAAGAATACTTGAAACTAGATTGAGAGGATATGTTGAACCAAAGCTGGGTGAATGGCAAAACGGTTTTCGACCAGGAAGAGGGACAACTGATATGATTTTCTCCCTCAAGATGATATTTGAGAAGAGCTGGGAATGGGACAGGGATAGATATATTGCTTTTATAGACCTAGAAAAGGCTTTTGATAGAGTACCAAGAATGAAAATATGGGATGCCCTAAAAGACCCTTACTATGGAATCCCTGAGAAACTTATAAGGGCAATTTTATAACACCTATCAAAACATCAGATCCAGAGTAAAAACAAATCAAGAGAATGAAGACTGGTTTGAAATAAAATCAGGAGTAAGACAGGGCAGCGTCCTTTCGCCACTTCTTTTTATATTGTTCTTAGATAAATGTATGAGGGAACTAGGTGAGGATGAAGCTGCAGATATGACCATCAACCTTATGTATGCAGATGACCATGCAATGATAGCCCTCAGCGCAGAATCTCTCCAAGAAAACGTCAACAACTGGAACGCGATCTTAACAGCTAATGGAATGCGGATCAACAAGAATAAGACAGAGATCATGCACTTATCACGAACACCAAGTAACGTAGATGTAGAATTAGAAGGTCAGACATTGAAACAGTGTAGAAATTTCAAATACTTAGGAGTAGAGTTTAGTGACCAAAACGATTCAAAACTGGAAACAACTACCCGAATACAGAAATTCAGTAACAACCTGTATCTGCTCTACCCACTAATGAAAGACAGAAATATACCTCGCAAAGTGAAAACCATAATATACCTCTCTATTTTAAGACCAATATTGACTTATGGCCATGAATCATGGACATTAACATCAAGAACTAGAAGCCAACTTCAAGCAGCTGAAATGAAAGCCCTAAGACTCATAAAAGGTGTAACAAGACTAGATAGGCTACGAAATGAAGACATTAGAAGAGAACTGGGAGTGGAGGGGATACTAGATTTTGTGGAGAGAGGACAGCTTAGATGGTTTGGACACACCAAAAGAATGGAGGAGGAGCGATATCCTATAAGGTTTTTGGAATGGACACCGGAAGGAAGGAGACCGGTAGGAAGACCAAAAATGAGATGGCTACAAAACATAGAGAGAGGAGTAGAGAGGAGAGGCTCTAGTTTGCGGGAAGTTGATGAGATGAGGCTCTATGATGATCGCCAAGAATGGAGACTGTTCCTGAAGCAGGACGACTGACAGGCCTGGAGGCCTACCTGGCGTCTGGTGAGAAAGGTGAGAAATCTGAAAGACCAGCAAGATGATGAATAAACCAATTCACTATCAAAAATGCAGAGCAAACTGATTAAGTTTAAAAGAAAAATCGGTTCCATAGAAGCAGGACGAATTGAGGATATGTTAAATGCAAAATAAATTCAATAATGTATTTATGCAAAATGAGTATATTTAAACCAAACGAAATGATTTTCCACTCTTAAATAGCAAAAGTGGCTCCATGTCAAGTAAACAGTTCACTCCTATGCGTTACCGAATTTAATGTCCTAATTGGCAATTATTTTTATCAACTACTTCAAATTGAGATGTGCATTGTTATAATGAACATCTTAACTTGCTTTTCTGTGGAAAGTTTGTTTCGTGCTTTTATCTTGATTGCCATAAGTAATGAGAATCTTATCTACACAGGTAAGTAGCCGTAGAAGGTAATAACTTGCCTCTTTATATGCTTTGGTTCCTCTTCAGTTCCAGTTTCCTCCTCTTGGGCTAAAGAGGCCGTCTCACTTCCTATTTCAGTAACAGGATTTTTTTCTAGCTCTTTTTGATACTCTGGTGTGAGGAAGCATTCCCATTTTGGACTTCCTTGTCAGTCATATATCTTCAGTTATACCGTTTCATCTTCTTGCTGAATTTTTCTGTGGAAAGTGTCTTCATTTTCCTCAGTTTTTGAGAGATTGTCAGTTACTCCTGAGGTTGATCCTGAGAGTCTAAGATGTCTTCTCTTCTCATTTGGTATGAAACTCATGACCGAGTGAAGGCTCAAAGATAGTTGAAGGTTGATCTTCAGTTTAGAAAGAAATTTATTAACTTTTAGTTAGGTTCTAGAACGTTTTTACACTCGTAGGATTTGTATGATATACAATGAACTTGAGGCTCAAATAAATCCCGTTATATGCCGTAACCCTTCTATTCAATTGAGGCGTACATGGCCTTCTTGATTCCTTGTTTCAGTGTTCGCCATGGATTTTTTAAGAGGAATTTTGAGAATGATTTCCTTTTGTAACAGAAGCCATTTTTAGCAAAATAACGGTACTTCTCTTTATGATTCTGAAAGCTAACAGAGAATATTTTGCATGGGAGGATAACAATTTCGTGTGTCCATATTCATTGCGTTATGGCACTGACTTAGATTGTACCTAGTTAGGGATGTCAGTGCAGTTACACGATAGTAGAAAGCTTCTTTTGATAGCTCGTAATTTCATTTTTTAATGTATTTGAACGGCATTGGCCCAGTTTTTCTTTATATGAAAACTGCTGTAGTTCGCGGGGATAGCTTTCTCCCCTCAACCTTTGAAATGATTTATGAGGGGAGACTTATCCACACTCCTATTTTGAGAAGCTTTGAAGGTATGAAAAAGCTTTGTGTTTGTGGGATTTCCTGTTTTCATAATAACGACTCTTCCTTATGGCTTTATAAAGAGTCTAAAGATATAGACGTTGGTTTTATATTGCCCTTATGGGCTGTACTAAGGACTAACTTTTGTAATTCAGTTGCTTTGATCTTGTTCGAGGCCTCTTTACCATACAAAGGGGCGCTTTGCAATTCGTTCCTCTTTGACTTCCTAGGGACTTGAATGCCTACGAGCCGTAATTCAAGTTGTCATTACCGAACATCCCCGTTCCCAAAACAGAACCACAGGCACAGTGCCTGTTACGTTAGTCTGTTAGTTCCTCGTTGGACGAGTGGCTTACGTGTTCGCCTACCGATTCGATAGTCCCGAGTTCGATTCCCCGCTCTGCCAACGTGTAGTCAGAGGAATTTGATTCTGGTGATTAGAAATTATTTTCTCGATTTAGAAACGACTAATCCTTCGGGCCAGCCCTAGGAGAGTTATTAACCAGCTCAGCGGTCTAGCTGGTTAAACTAAGATAAACTTAACTTTCCCTTGAATGCCGAATTGAAAGAGACACGACAAGGACGATGAATGTAGGCAAAGGATGGAGGAATGGTATGGATTAAAATGGAACCAATAAAAAGGAATAAACAAGCAGGTAAAGAAAACGCAAGTGAAACAAACTGCTTCACGTGGGAATAAGTCATGAAGGAAATAGAAAATAGCAACGGGTTGGAGGGAAAACGGTATTAAGAAGAATTGGATGGAAGGGAAAGGAATTCAGGTTAGGGGACTAACGCTAGTGATACTAAAGAGAGAGAGAGAGAGAGAGAGAGAGAGAGAGAGAGAGAGAGAGAGAGAGAGAGAGAGAGAGAGAGAGAGATCGGCTAAAGACGTACCTTCTAATTGCCAAATAATTTCATGTCCGTCACTTCAAATCACACTCATGATCATCTTAGGATTTTCTTCCTTTTTTTCTTTTTAAATCCTTGTGAGAGGGTGGCTTCGGCAGGATGTTACCTGTGGTTGTGTTTTCGCCTCCTGTTAGATATAAATCGGTAATATTTATTTTCATATTGAACAGCCGATGAATACTTTTCATATTTTCAAAATGGTTAATTCTCAACCACATTGAATATTCCTCAAGTTACATATTTTGACTATTTTTCATATCCTGGTAGTGGGTATTTTATCATAATTTTTGGGACGTATAAAATATGAAATTTCATCAAACGATAAATGTAAATAACAGTTGAAATGGAAAGATTTTATTTTGCAAAATTTTACAAAACAGTATTAAGAGCGATAATAGAGAACCACGCCTTTTTGATCTCTTATAAGTCGTTGAGGCAGGTTAAGTTAATCTTTTTGTTTCCGTTGATAGAAAGCTATTGAATTCCTTCAGTGTCACTAAGTAAAACCGAAAAAACTTTGCAGTCCATTTTTTTTTTATTTTACAAAATTTTGAAAATGTAATTTCACTGCGAGACTCTCTCAGCAGAGTGGCCTCTCTCTCTCTCTCTCTCTCTCTCTCTCTCTCTCTCTCTCTCTCTCTCTCTCTCTCTCTTTCATTTTATTATCCGGCATTATTCAGTCGCTACCTTGTTGAGTTACCCTCTCTCTCTCTCTCTCTCTCTCTCTTTATTATCAAGTATTACTTCAGTCATTACCCTCTCTCTCTCTCTTTATTATCAGGTATTACTTCAGTTATTACCCCCCCCCCCCTCTCTCTCTCTCTCTCTTTCTCTCGTTTTTTTTTTGTTATCGGGTATTATTTCATTTCAGTCATTACTCTGTTGAGTTTCCATGACAACCATCAGGCCAGTTCTCCTCACATGTACTTTATGAGAACAGGAAGCAGCCCTCCGATTACAAGCTTCAGTGGGGCGTTTCTTTTTCCTTATTGGCAAGATTTGGAATTTTCTTCATAATTTTTTATTTCAAATAATTTTTTTGTCTTCGGGGTACTGGACAACAAAAAGGCTTTAGGTGGCCCGTCCTGTTAGCCTCCGAGAAAAGTTAAACGGGAGAAATTCTGTTGTTTTGCTTTTCTTTGATGGGTATTTTTGTTCAGTGTCGCAATTCGTTTTCTTTATGTGGGTCGAAATTTCTTTTTCTGTACATCATAAACAATTCTAGAAAAACTGTTATGTAATTATATTGGATGAAACATCATTCATTGCTGAATTAGATGGTTGTTTCCTCTTCATTTTGTTTTAAAGAGTCATTGCCTCAATTTTGTTTTTACTTTATAAACAAAGACCTTGTATGGTTTTTTCATACATTTCATTCTGTTGTTTTGCTTTTCTTTGATGGGTATTTTTGTTCAGTGTCGCAATTCGTTTTCTTTATGTGGGTCGAAATTTCTTTTTCTGTACATCATAAACAATTCTAGAAAAACTGTTATGTAATTATATTGGATGAAACATCATTCATTGCTGAATTAGATGGTCGTTTCCTCTTCATTTTGTTTTAAAGAGTCATTGCCTCAATTTTGTTTTTACTTTATAAACAAAGACCTTGTATGGTTTTTTCATACATTTCATATAGTTGTCTTCAACTTATTTTCTCTTATTTTTCTACTTTTAGTTTTAGGACAGGCTTATTTACATCGAATATATAAAAAAAAGTAGTTTTTAAAAGTGTGTATTTTTTCAAAACTGAAAAAATGATATATTTGCCTTTTTGTTAGGTTGTTCGAGTGTTGGCAGCATTTTTCATATTTCATTTTTTTTTATAATGAAACCATCCTTCTGTTTTATACCATCGTGGAGTATTTTTTTTCCATTTACCATTTTTTGACGACGTGGCTGCAGGCTGCGAAAAAACAATTCGTAAATCATGGTCGGAGAGAGGAAGAGATATAGGAAAATGATAAAGGTTAAATAATGTGAACTGAGTAGCAGAGGAAAGGAAAGACGGAAATATGGAAAGGGCAAAAACAAAGAGAGAGAGAGAGAGAGAGAGAGAAGACGAGAGAGAGAGAGAGAGAGAGAGAGAGAGAGAGAGAGAGAGAGAGGGGTGGAAGGGGGGGGGGGGGGGGGATGAAACTATATAGCCGCTTCTTACCCTCTGGAGTCCAGATGCAGTTTGGGAAAATGAATCCTGGTTGAACAAGAAGTCTCTGAAAGAAAGACATTTCGAAATTCTTGCAAAAATCAGAATCAAACAGAATCGTCTTAGAAGAATTTTACCTAATTCTAGGGTTTATGTTTATATTTTTAAATGAATAGGGTATGAAGTATACACATTCACACACATATATATACACTATACATCGAGCTACAAATATCCTTTAATACATTCACACACACACATATGTATACACATATACATCGAGCTACAAATATCCTTTAATATCTAATTCGCTCTACCTCGGAATTAATATATTTCCTTATATGTTAACCGAAGGGGAATTTTTTGGTCGATAGGAAATTCGGAGTCGACGAATTTTTTATCGACTAAAAAAAATCCCCTTCGGTTAACATATATGGAACTATATTAATTCCGAGGTAGAGCGAATTAGATATTAAAGGACATTTGTAGCTCGATGTATGTATATGAATCACGGTAATGTGATATGACTCGTGTGTGTGTGTGTGTGTGTGTTGACACGAATTATCAGAAGGCCAAGCTTTCGTCAGTTTGAAGTCGTTTCACAGATCAATAACATTTGAGAAAGTGGAAAGGCCAGAGAGAAGTAGCTTCGAACTTGAAGCCGCAACGAGGTCGAGACGCCATTTCCATTTGCAAAGGGACTTTTGTGAGAGTCTGTGACCCCAGACGCCATTTGCATAAAATCATCCAGGACAGAGTGTCTGATTACTGCCGAAATGGATCGTGGGAAGATGTAGGTCTCGAGGAACCACCCACAGAAGGATTAAAAAAGGGAAGATTATCTATCTTGCTTGGATAATAGTATTTTTACAAGGCGATTAGGGTAAATCTCGCGTGTCTTATTGAAAACTAGAAGGAAGGGCAGTGGAAAGGTCTGGCATTTACAGTCAAGGAATGAAAGAGGAAGAAATTATCTTATAAATAAGAAGTTTGAGATAGATAATCTATATAGGTGAACTTGCTATTGTGTGCTGAATCAGTGTGTTTGGAACACTCGAAATCTCTCCTTTTCTTTCTGAGCAAATTGTATAAACAATAGTTGAACAGATTATGGTTTTCGCTATATTATAGTCTGTATAAGTGCATTTATGAATACTATGCTTGTATATATTTACTCTTTTTTTTATTTTATTTTTATTTTTTATTCTTTATTTTATTATTTTTGTTTTTATGCAGAAATTGCAAAGCTTACTGTTCAGTCTCCACACTTATGAAAACTCTCTCTCCTTCTCTCTCTCTCTCTCTCTCTCTCTCTCTCTCTCTCTCTCTCTCTCCCGTTTTTTTTTCTTTTTACTTCCACGTCTCTCTTTATCTTATTTGTGAATTCCTCTGGTTATCTTCACACTGTTCCATAAAAGAATGGTTTTTTTTTATCAAACGTGGGAGGTTTTCCCATATTTTCAGTTTAGCATTCGGTTTTCATTGTCGATTTTTAAGGATTGTTTTACTTGCATTTTCATTTTTACGTTTGAGTTGTACGCTCGCCGTCACAAAACACTAGAATATATATAGTTATAATATATATATATATATAATATAATATAATATATATATATATATATATATATTTTATATATATATATATATATATATATAGATAGATATATATAATATATAGATATATATAATATATATATATAATATATATCTATATATATATATATATATATATATATATATTTATATATATATTATAGAATGTCTTTACAGTAATACAACAGTATATGAAGATAAAAGGCCCATACACACTATTTTAACGTTCCGTTAAAATAGTGTTTTATGGGAAGAGACAGACAGACAGACAGAGAGAGAGAGAGAGAGAGAGAGAGAGAGAGAGAGAGAGAGAGAGAGAAAATGAATGTGCTTGAATCCTTCCTGAGTAAATGGAGTATACATACATACATATATACATACATACATACATAAATATATAATCGACATTAGAATTCTAAATGTGAGGACCGCATGAGGAGAGAAGCTCATTAAGGGTCAGAAGATCCGTTTCGATTCAACTCCAGCTTTCAAGATGCAAGACTTATATGAGGATGATGCAATGATTAGAGGAGCATGATACGACGGTTAGATAAGTATCCCGCGTAGGGAGCTTGTGCCGTTAGTGCACTTCATGTGGTGCACCGTAGGCATTACTTATGGATCTTTGCATCGTCGCTGCAACCTCTATCGTTCCTTTTTGTCTACCTCCGTGCATATTCGCTTACTTCCAATTAACTTTTCAACCTCTCTAACAATCATTACTTAGTGCAGCGGCGAGGTTTTCCTCCTGTTACACCTTTCAAGGTTTCTTGCTGCTACTATGAGATTCAGGGTCTCTGTAACACGGTTTTTTGGACTTTGCTCCTTGTCAAAGCATCGGATGTAGCTGAAAGTTGATATATGTATATTTTACAACCACACACAAATTTTGTCAGCATTATCAATAACCTAAACCCGATAGTTTTAATTTTTATAGAGTAAAAATGATCTAGCCGACACCATGGCCAATGATTACGAGCCAAGAGTCGAAAAACATTCATTACGTAAGCAAGGTAAACAAACACCTTTTGACTAAATGTTGCCCCGCCCATCCACCAGACAGAAATTCCATCGGCTCTGAAACCCAAAGACTTTATGAATGGCGGAACGATAGATAGATGTGGGTGGGGTATCAGTGCTAGCGTAGTAATACTACTGTAGCAGTAGTGCCGCAACAGTATAGCAGTAATATACATGAATTAAACGTTTAGACCAACTGCTGGGATCCTTGAGGATCATTTAGCACTTCTTAAAATTAGTTTTTATAGCCAGAAGTTAAATTTTCTAATCCAACAATGCCCATGGTAGCCTTCAGTGTTATCCTGAATTATAACGAGGCGCAAGTGGGTGGAGCCTCATGAAGTCACCATTCTGACGATAAGTATTGGTGAAGGTTTAAAGCCAATATACGGTACCGGCTATTTTTTTTTTTTCAGTAAATAGGTAGATAGCCAATAAATAAAAATTGCTTGACATTGGATATAGCAGTTATCAAATCAAGCTTGTCTACTATGTTTTTGGTAATTACCAACTATTCCCTACATCTTGTCAATCTGATTGTGACCTATAAAGTAGACTGTAATTTCTTTGGAAACTTATTTTGGGAGTTAGACTAATAATCGATGTGTTTTTGTATTTATTAACATATTTTGTTGGTTTGTTCATTATGATAATTATCAGTGGAGAGGTTCCAGAGTTCATAAAGGTGTATTGCTTTGCTTGTATTTAAATTTGTATGTCATTGTTGCCAGAGGTTTACCCTTCGTTATGTATAGCCAATCATCCATCGAGGAAGAGGGAAGAAATGATGTCATAAGTTACGTAACGAGTGCGTTCGAAACCTTTTCTCTGAGTAAGTTGGCCCGTCTTCAAAAAAGGTCACTTTTACATTATAAGTACCAAATTTATTCAACCTACGTAGTGCAGAATACACTCAAAATTTATGTGTTGATATAATATGTATTCTGAATAAGCGTTATATTTATGAAATGCATAGATAAAAAGTTATTGCGAAAAAACCGTGTTATAGAGGCCCTGATTCTCACAGTAGTTTACCTTTCAGTGCTGAAGGACCTCCCAGGTCCCAGCGCTTGGCCAATGGCCTAAATTCTATGGTCTTTTCTATTCTCTTAAGTTAGTATGATGCAAGGATTAGAATTTAATATAAGGCAGAGATTAGGTGAATAAGATGTAATTTTCTGAGCATCCTATTTTTAGTTTTCTTTAAAAGAAAACTACTGAGATGAATATTTGTCTGTCCGTCCGCACTTTTCTTTCAGCCCCTAGATCTTAAAATCTACTGAGGCTAGAGGGCAGCTAATTGGTATGTAGATCATCCACCCTCCAATCATCAAATATTGAGGGAGATTCTCGTGTAAAAGGACAAACTGATTGTTTTTTTTTTTTTTTTTTTTTTTTTTTTTTTAGTTTACAGTATTAATGTTATGGGAGGCCAGATCAAATGACTCGAATATCCTTAACTGCAATAAAATGCATTAATAATTCTAACTACTGATATATCTACCATCAGCATTCCTGATATTCTTCCCAAAGTGCTTAAAAAGCAACATCTTGGTTATTGACACCGAAATAAACTTGAATGGAAAAAAATTCAGTTTAAAATAAATTTCATATAAAAATATTTAAAACTATATATGTATATAAATATATTTGTTCAAATATATAAATTCTAACATAAACATTTTATGCATAAGAGAGAGAGAGAGAGAGAGAGAGAGAGAGAGAGAGAGAGAGAGAGGAGGGGGCTGGGGGAGGTAATGTGACGAAAGCCTTCGCTTTCGCTCTCTCCTACCACGGTTGTAACCCACAACAGTCGATTACCAACCAAGTGCTTGAATCGCAGCTCAGGTTTGCAGAGATAATCTGACGCAGGCTCCTCGACTGAAAGCATGGAATAAAGAGAGAGAGAGAGAGAGAGAGAGAGAGAGAGAGAGAGAGAGAGAGAGAGAGAGACGCCAAAAGGTCGCTGTCATTAAATTTATCAGTGTCTCGACCGGATCAGTAAAAGACTGAGGTTAATTGGAGAGGAAATATAATAAAACTCTCGTTTATTGCGTCCCCTGGGACTCGGATATGTATGAATAAAAGAAAAAGCGAATTAAAATGAACAAATTTAAATTGAGATTTTTTTTTGCGATAAAAATGAAACCTTTCCAGCCACCAACAGCGAACCTGGATTCCATGTGAAAAAGAATGTAAATTCTGGAGAAGAAAAAATTCTGAGTAAAAAACTAACGATTCCAGTGCACATGCCGTATATTCTGCTTGTATTTTATATTATTTTATATCCCATTGTTATTCCCGTTATATAAGTTACATAACACCCATAATATATATATATATATATATATATATATATATATATATATTATATATATATATATATATATATATATATATATATATATATATATATATATCAGACGACACACACAGAACTAAAAAATGTATACATCAAAAGGAAAAATGAAAGGAATGGATGATAAAGCGGATGTTGAATGTGGAAAAATATGAATCACCTTTTTATTTCTGACAAAGTGGTAGAAGGTGACCCGTTTCACAACGCTTCAAATGAGGCCATTCATAACCTCTGGAAATTTCTGGAACTCCTGGGTGAAAGCCCCTGGAAGGATTGTTATAATACCCCGAGGAAATTTCCATCACATTATGGCCCTCTCTTACACTGGCCTCGTGGGGAACACACTTTAAATAACACCTTCTCTCTGGCTCCAGCTGAGCTGCTTTCTGCCCTTTAGTGTTTATCCGTTCCCTTCGGCCTTCTCCCGTAAGTTGTCCAACTGCCGTAACTTTGATTGTTTCAGTTTTCACTCGTTCTTCAAGAGCTAGAAGTGGCCATTTCCACGGCGGTCGTGTTCCTAACTCTATCATTTCTCGATTCGCTCGTCAAGGTCTATCGTGTAAGGCAGATGAATCGCTAAAACTGAACATTCTTCTTCATTATTATCTTTGATTCGTACTTTTATGTATTTGCCATTTTTAGTTTGCTGTAAAAGAAAACTATTAGTCTGACCGTCAGCACTTTTTCTGTCCGCCCTCAAATCTTAAAGACTACTGAGGCTAGAGGGCTGCAAATTGGTATGTTGATCCTCCACCCTCCAGTCATCAAACAACAAGTTGCAGCCCTCTAAACTCAGTAGTATTTATTTTATTAAAAGTTAAAGTTAACCATGATCGTGCGTCTGTCACCGCTATAGGTCACCCCCAGGCCGTGGCTGAGAGTTTCATACAGCATTAGACACTGTACAGAAAACGCGATTGCTTCTTCGGCCCATTTTTTACTTGTTTAGAGTTTGTGATTACTTTGCACAGGTTAATCTTGGACGACTGCTACAAATCATATGCTGTACTCATCCTGTAAGAAAGAGTTATAACTTAATGTACGGATATTGAATTAGTAGTATTTATTTCTTTCCGGTAATTCTGGGTTTAAATAAAAGTTGTTTTGATAAAAATAGTCCATTTTTATGTTTAGTGACCGATAGGAAAGCTAGTATTGATGATTATAGAATTAAAGAAAAGTCATCAGTAATAATAACAATTAAATTGGCACCTTTTATAATGGATTCAGATTAAAGCACTCATCCCAGTAGTCTGTAAGATCCACGGTCTAGTTCTATCTGGACCTTAGTAAGATCGAACAGTCATCGGAACGGGTAATAGGCTTATTTTGCAACCAAAAGTCCCATATCTAACACTATATGATTTTGACTGTCCTTGAATATTTATTATTAAAGTAGGAATAATGTTAATTGATTACCTGAAAATACTTTGTTATGAACAAGAGAGAGAGAGAGAGAGAGAGAGAGAGAGAGAGAGAGAGAGAGACGAGAGAGAGAGAGAGCGAGAGAGAGAGAGTAGAGAGAGAGAGCGGAGGAAAGAGAGAGATGGCGTTGTGAGTGAAACATGCTTTAAAAATAATATGTATTTTCTTGTTTCGACATTCTTATGGGTCGAGTGTGGGGCGGAATTCAAAGTACCATCTTGGGTAGGAAACTGAGAATTTCCTCACTTAAAACTATGACGAAGCAGAAAGGCAAGACACAGCTTTGGCATGCATGGTATGCGAGGACAGGAGGTACTTGTGCATTGATCATACGAAGCAGGAACATACAAACAGACAAAAGCAGGGAAACGTCGAGGGTGCCTGCTGCCATTAGGAATACTAGCAAAAATATGTATACAGAAATTATGTGTGAAAATTCGTCAAGTAACTAATTCTACGGGCATAACCAACCTCGTTTCACGGGCAGAACCACCTATGTTTTAGGGAATCCCTTCTCACCCCCACCCCTTTCGAATGGAGGGGAGGAGGTAGGATGAAACTCCATTATAAACAGTCTAATGGGTCCCCAAAATAACCCCGCCAAATTTCATGACCATCAGACCAGCCGTTTTGCGTGATTGAATAACAGACGGATGGACAGACATTATGTCCATTATAGTAAGATGACGAAATTCACATAAAAGAACATGAACAAATACCACTCTTCAAGTCACTAGAAGAAAGTTCAATGGGGGGTGAGAATTACGTTGTGTTTTCTGAGTGGTAGAGTTGATGGGTAATACAACATATATTTGGCGGGAAATAGGCCCGACATGTGGCGAATAATACACCTGATATTTGTTGGTGATACACTTGATGTTTGTTGGCAACAAATTATATTTGTTAGTAACACATGTGATGTTTGTTAGTTTGCCGTATTCATAATAGTTTCATTCGGTGTTGAACTCTACATCATTGTCCTCCTTACCTCCATCGGATCCTGGCTAGGAGAGATAATAATTTGCCAGTCCCGTCGGCCTCCGGAAAAAAAATCGTAGAAAATAAAAGATGAAATAGAAATTCTGATAAGGGAAATGATATAAGGGACTCCGATCTCGGTAAAGATTTCGGTGTTGCAAAAAAAAAAAAAAAATGTTCCCTGACTCTGACGAAGTGAAAAAATAAAATAAGGTAGGGAAGGTATTTTTGATACAGACAAGGAAGAAAAAACTCACAATTTTAGAAATAATTGGAGGAGGGGGGGGGGGGGGAAATCGGTAGCATAGAAAAATATTCTATGCGTGATGTAAAGAAAAACTATTATATATATTTGCAAAAAAAAAAAAAAAATGAGGAAGACATATGTTATACAGAAACGAAGTTCCTTTCACAATTAGAAATGCTTGAAAATGTCGTTGAGGCAAATTAATAATAATAATAATAATAATAACAATAATAATAATAATAATAATAATAATAATAATAATAATAATAATAATAATAATAATAATAATAATAATAATAATAATATTTGTGTATGCTGGAAACAGACCTTCTTTCAAACAAGTTTTATTAAAAATAATGGCAGAATTCACAGAATCGATTTTGTACAATATTCTTTCAATTCTCCTTATGGTTTTCCTTTCTGGCACGCTGGTATTATAAAGCAGCTGTCCAATGTTCATCGTGCTGTAGGTCGTCAACGGAAATTTCGGGCGGGCTGGTGTTATCAAAAGCCTGTTCCCGACCTACGAAACGCACCTGTATACCTGTTGACGACCCCAGCCTGTCCCTGATAACCAGTTTGCTTTTGATAACACCAGCCCGCCCGAAATTTCCGTTGACGACCTACAGCACGATGAACATTGGAACAGCTGCTTTATAATACCAGCGTGCCAGAAAGGAAAACCATAAGGAGAATTGAAAGAATATTGTACAATATCAATTCTGTGAATTCTGCCATTATTTTTAATAAAATAATAATAATAATAATAATAATAATAATAATAATAATAATAATAATAATAATAATAATAATAATTAATAATAATAATAAAGCAGGATTCAACCCGGAACTCCACACTGTACATACCACCCAGTCGAATTGGAGGACTGTGATAGACAAAAAAAAAAAAAAAAAAAAAAAAAAAAAAAAACAATAATAATAATAATAATAATATCTCAAATCACTATGCACCCAAATGGATGACCATAGGAAGAACATCCTTAGTACAAGAAGACAAGAGTAAGGGAAATATAGCCAGTAACTACAGGCCTATCACCTGCCTACCAATAATGTGGAAGTTACTAACAGGTATCATCAGTGAAAGGCTATACAACTACCTAGAGGAGACAAACACCATCCCCCACCAACAGAAAGGCTGCAGAAGGAAGTGTAGGGGCACAAAAGACCAGCTCTTGATAGACAAAATGGTAATGAAGAACAGTAGGAGAAGGAAAACCAACCTAAGCATGGCATGGATAGAATATAAGAAAGCCTTCGACATGATACCACACACATGGCTAATAGAATGCCTGAAAGTATATGGGGCAGAGGAAAACACCATCAGCTTCCTCAAAAATACAATGCGCAACTGGAATACAATACTTGCTAGCTCTGGAATAAGACTAGCAGAGGTTAATATCAGGAGAGGGATCTTCCAGGGCGACTCACTGTCCCCACTACTCTTCCTAGTAGCCATGATTCCCATGACAAAAGTACTACAGAAGATGGATGTCGGGTACCAACTCAAGAAAAGAGGCAACAGAATCAACCATCTGATGTTCATGGACGACATCAAGCTGTATGGTAAGAGCATCAAGGAAATAGATACCCTAATCCAGACTGTAAGGATTGTATCTGGGGACATCAGGATGGAGTTTGGCATAGAAAAATGCGCCTTAGTCAACATACAAAAAGGCAAAGTAACGAGAACTGAAGGGATAAAGCTACCAGATGGGAGCAACATCAAACACATAGATGAGACAGGATACAAATACCTGGGAATAATGGAAGGAGGGGATATAAAACACCAAGAGATGAAGGACACGATCAGGAAAGAATATATGCAGAGACTCAAGGCGATACTCAAGTCAAAACTCAACGCCGGAAATATGATAAAAGCCATAAACACATGGGCAGTGCCAGTAATCAGATACAGCGCAGGAATAGTGGAATGGACGAAGGCAGAACTCCGCAGCATAGATCAGAAAACCAGGAAACATATGACAATACACAAAGCACTACACCCAAGAGCAAATACGGACAGACTATACATAACACGAAAGGAAGGAGGGAGAGGACTACTAGGTATAGAGGACTGTGTCGACATCGAGAACAGAGCACTGGGGCAATATCTGAAAACCAGTAAAGACGAGTGGCTAAAGAGTGCATGGGAAGAAGGACTAATAAAAGTAGACGAAGACCTAGAAATATACAGAGACAGGAGAATGACAGACAGAACAGAGGACTGGCACAACAAACCAATGCACGGACAATACATGAGACAGACTAAAGAACTAGCCAGCGATGACACATGGCAATGGCTACAGACGGGAGAGCTAAAGAAGGAAACTGAAGGAATGATAACAGCGGCACAAGATCAGGCCCCAAGAACCAGATATGTTCAAAGAACGATAGACAGAAATAACATCTCTCCCACATGTAGGAAGTGCAATACGAAAAATGAAACCATAAACCACATAGCAAGCGAATGCCCGGAACTTGCACAGAACCAGTACAAAAAGAGGCATGATTCAGTGGCAAAAGCCCTCCACTGGAGCCTGTGCAAGAAACATCAGCTACCTTGCAGTAATAAGTGGTACGAGCACCAACCTGAGGTAGTGATAGAAAACGATCAGGCAAAGATCCTCTGGGACTATGGTATCAGAACGGATAGGGTGATACGTGCAAATAGACCAGACGTGACGTTGATTGACAAAGTCAAGAAGAAAGTATCACTCATTGATGTCGCAATACCATGGGACACCAGAGTTGAACAGAAAGAGAGGGAAAAAATGGATAAGTATCAAGATCTGAAAATAGAAATAAGAAGGATATGGGATATGCCAGTGGAAATCGTACCCATAATCATAGGAGCACTAGGCACGATCCCAAGATCCCTGAAAAGGAATCTATAAAAACTAGAGGCTGAAGTAGCTCCAGGACTCATGCAGAAGAGTGTGATCCTAGAAACGGCGCACATAGTAAGAAAAGTGATGGACTTCTAAGGAGGCAGGATGCAACCCCGAACCCCACACTATAAATACCACCCAGTCGAATTGGAGGACTGTGATAGAGCAAAAAAAAAAAAAAAAAATAATAATAATAATAATAATAAATAAATGGCCATCTTTATTCTTCATAGGAAAATACGGTCATTGATGAACTTTACTATAATTGAATTTCACCACCGTTAAAGTGAAGTTTATGGTTTCCCTCACCATTATTACTATTGACTCACTGGGGTTGGCTTATAGTAAAATTTTTCTATATCTAAAGTTAGCAAGTTCTTCTGGAGTTTTCTTTATTTAACAATATGCTCAGTAAATTAAGCAATTACAACAGGCCATTTCTTGAATGGACATAGTCGAGTACATCCGGACACTAAATGCAGAGTAATAGCACTTAAGAGAGTATTCAGGTAGTTACTATACCTCATAGCACGGCGTACACATTGTTCCCAAGTGCTTGTTGGTGATCGTTACCCTGACAAGGAAATTACTAAAAGATTAAAGAGGCCCTTGTGAGGTAGAGTACTCCATCAGCCCACCCCCCCCCCCCCCCCCCCCCCCCCCCAAGAATGATTAAAAGCCTCCGATTACCTATAGTACCATCAAAACGTTGGGAGGACGAGCTCGCATACTCTACGGTATAGCTTGGGGTTTACCTTCAACGCTGAATAAGCCATTAAGCTCGAAATTATATCTTATGAGAAATAATGCCTTTAAACACAATTTATTATAAAGCAGCGAAGGTATTAAGCCTTCTTATGAGGAATAAACCTAGCCCTTCCACGCATGAGATCTCAAAGTAAAGAAAGTGGAAGACCAACCAGCTATAATACATGTTAATTTACCAACTGCTACAGGAGCATTAGCCTGAGCAGGTCTCATCCAACATCGACCATAGTTATCCAGTTTAATCCCACCTTTCGTTGTGCCTCGTTCCAGCCAAGTCTTACTATGCTAAAACAACGTTAAAGGGTAATATTTATTGTTTTTTTTTACTGCGTATATGAAATGTAGAAAGTTCCCGAATGTCTGTAACCTTTATTGAAGAAAAACTTACGAATGAACATCAGGCAGCTCATAGCTAACCTTTGTCCTGAAGAAAAGGGGAATTATTAGGCGGAAAAAGAATTACCATATCTCAGCGCCTCTGAAACCAATAATTTTTGATAAATCATGTTTTGATAAATCATCTCTAAGAGGTGGTCTCCTTCCCAAATTTAATATTATTATTAATCATAAGTTTTCACCAGTTCTCATTGAAATTTGGCTGTATGATACCCCTTGGCCCTCTGGGTATTTGTCACAAAGATTCGGATATACAAATCTTACTATAATGGGCGTAACGTCTGTCCGTCCGTCTGTCATTCAATCACAGCCAAACGGCTGGTCCGATGGGCATGAAACTTGGCAGGGTTATAGTGGGGACCCCTAAAATGGTTTATAATTTCTGTATACATTGTTTGCTAGTTATTTTGATAATAGCTTTTCTTGCTTATCATTTAACTTTAAAGACTTGTGGCATCTCTTCCAAAATGGAGAATTAACATACCATTTGATCAAAACTAATATCCTGTATATTCACAAAACCAGACAAGTTCTTGTGCCATTCGCCGCCGTTCTTCCCAAGGCTGAACTGATAAGCATATCAGAGGCTGGTCTGAAGTGGGTCTTTAAAAAACCACAGATTTTATACTGAAAAGATCTTGACTGGAAATTTTTTTTTCGTTGTATTCAAGAGAATTGAACTCCGAAATAACCTCAAGGTTCCTGGCGTGGTGAAGTTGACTGTTTGCCATGAACAGTTATACTTTAAAATTATTATTATTATTATTATTATTATTATTATTATTATTATTATTATATTATTATTATTATTATTATTATTATTACAACGAATGAATGACCTTGAGCCTTATCAAATAGGGAATTGGTTGGATATCAAACTCCTATTTAAACTTACATTACAGAGAGAGAAATAAATCTAGAGATCATCAGCAATTAATCCCTTACATCCTACTACCTGTTCATCGAGGAATTAAAAATTATATTCATAATAAAATTACTTCCTCGTTGCATTTACCCTTTATTGAGCAAACCACCCTTGATGAGATCTGAATCCTCTTAATTTCATCTGAAATTCTTGACCGTTAACTCTCACTGGTAAAACTCCTATTTGAATTAATGGTCTAATACTTGAGAAGGACTAGCTGATAGGAGTATGAGAGCTGACTTTCACTGAACATAAAACTGCCACAACTCCCACCAAATGGTGCTGCTGTTGACTTCATCTTGTGCAAAAGTTTTTTTTTTTTTTCTTTTTTTAAACTCGATCATATTCAAAATGACTTTACCCTCTTAAGATGAAATGGAAGTTGCACACGATTCTGGAAGATCATTTCAGACACTGAGACTGTTTCTTGAATTACTTGTAACAAGGAATTACAAGATGACGTGTAATATAAATTACAAACAGTTGTTTCTGAGAGTTTCCAAAAACTTCAAGATTCGCTACGCTTGTATGATTGACCATGATTTCTCAGTTTGCGACTAGTGTTACTATAATTGATAATTTCAATTTCTCCTGTAGTTTCATATTGTCATCGGTGTTTTAAAATGTATGTAGTCAACTGTTTGGTCACATTATTGGTAAAGTGAGGATATCATTAGATAATCTGCTCTACTTCCGAAACCCAGCAATGAGCACACATTTTTACTGGAATATATGATCTCTTTGGTAGTGCATTCTCGCGCACTTTCGTTACTACGTGAACGCGGCTTTTGTTGCACAGATAAATACCTGCATTGGACATGAGTCTTCCATTCCATTGTCATTTTTAGGTCTCAGATTAATCTCGCAGGCAAAAGATACTAATTTTTTTGTCTTCCGAATGCTGCCTGAACACAACGACACTGAAATGTATTTTGATTTTGATTTTAGAAAAAAAAAAGAGGTAGTCAAAATGATTTGAAATTCTCGTTACTCGGGTCATTCAATTGTGGATTGTCAGAGCTTGTAAAACTGATAGGTTATTGACCCGAGGTACAAAGTAAAATATAAACGAAACAAAAAAAATAAAATCTTTGTATTCAGTCAGTATTTTATTAGCTCAAGATATTCCAATAGTTTAAATTTTCAAGTTCAGTTACCTTTATTTATTCGTTTACTTATTATTATTATTATTATTATTATTTATATTTATTATTATTATTATTATTTTTATTTATTATTATTATTATTAGCGCAGTGGTGTTTATACGATGAAATGTTACACCATAATTCTTTTTATTTGTCTTTTAGTGTTCGTGTTATTTTGAGTTCTATCTATCCTTTTATACCCTTTTTACAGTTTTGTATTTATTTCAATTCTATCTATTCTATAGCACGACTTTTCTCCTGAGAGAATATAGCTTCTGGTGGTGATAACTTTCTGGTTCTTAGCAAGTATTCTTGGATGAGGTTGCTAGTCCTATACCTTTCTCCTTGGCTGCAACATTCCGGAAACTTAACACACTACAAAAGTCAAGAGAGATAGTGTTTTTCAGGACACTGACTAACTGACACCCCCCACCCCCCCACAAACCCTCAACCCCCGCTGCATATTCCCGAACGGTAACCGAGTACCAGAGCTCTCCCTGGAAAAAGTGGGAAGCCAAATCCTTAAAAAATAACCATAGAATCTTTTTGAAAATAATTTCATTATGTTCCCACATCCAAATTACGAAGTACTTGCTTTTGTAAGAAAAAAAAAAGAAAAAAAAAACGGGGCTGGTGCAATACTATAGTAGATTCACATCACCCGTGCATCTAATGTCTAGGCCTGTCCCTTACAACGGTCCTGATTAGCTGTTGATAAGCCAATAACAGGGCTGGAAACTCTCAGTCTCCAGAGAGTTCACATAGGCAGGAAGTATGTTCCACCTCTTCTGAGGGATACGTCTTTCAGGAGAGGTGGAACATACATCCTGCCTATGTGAACTCTCTCGAGAGACTGAGAGTTTCCAGCCCTGTCATTGGCTTATCAACAGCCAATCAGGAGCGTCGTAAGAGACTGGCCTAGACGTCAAATGCACGGTTGATGTGAATCTACTATAGTATACATCTTGGGAATTTGCCCCTCATGCTCTACACCCGCCACTCTTACGTATATACACACCTCCACACCTCGCGTGATATCTCTCTAGTGAGTTAAAAATCACTAAACCTTTTTCTTTATCTGATTTCTGATTTATTTTTTAAATTCTCATCATTTTTTTTTTAACATTTTATTTTGTCGTCTATTTTCATCGGAAACCTTCGTATTCAGCAGTTCTTCATTTCCGTCGTTCTCGAACGATGAAACCGAAATGACAATTCTTTCAAGTATGTTTTATAACATTCATATAATTGTAATCACTTATGAATAAATGTCTCCCCAAGCTTTCCCTTCTTTCTGTGGTGGGTCACAGTTAGTTTGGAGAGAATGTACAACTATCAACTTCATCATCTGCTAGTTGTTTAGATACTATTTTTTAGTTTTGGTAAAAATTAGATATATCTTAGTTGAACCAGACCACTGAGTTGATTAGCAGCTCTCCCAAGGTGGCCCAAAAGCTAGGAACAAATTGGTAACTTAGCATCGGGGCCTACAGCTTATTGTGGGAGCCTAACCACGTTATACTGAGAAAGTAATGTCAAATCACCAGAAATAAGTTCTGATTCCACGCTGGCAGAGCAGGGGACGAACTCTCGCAACCCACACGTCCAACGAGGAACTTGAGTTTTTGGTAAATAGAGGAATTAATATTTTTCTTAAATGTATGCATTACAACATTTCGCTCCAGCGATTTGAGTAAAGGTTCCGATTCGTTTACTTAGGAAAAATACAATTTAATTAGAGATATTTAACACATTTATTTTTTCCAATAGGACTATCGGAAATGGAACAAAAATGCTTACTACGTTTTAAACGCTTAAATTACCTAGTTTCCATTTTAATAATTCTGAAAGGGTGTAGTTACCTGTTTCGTTCTAAGGACGCGCATTAATAACTCATTTTTGAGCTATTTCCTTTTCGGTGAAAATACGCATTTAACCTTCGCCCTGAAGAATATCTTTGAAAAGACCATTGGAAACGATTCAGCCGTAAAGAAACTTTCCCCGCTGCTGAAGTATTCAGATGGCCCTGTCCAGCCAGCTGAAGCCTTTGTGATGAACGTAAAGGAAAAAGAGACTCGCTTAATTCCCACGACGCTTCTTCTAAAGGAATATTTCTTTTGGTG
>NC_061100.1:4413785-4415939 GCF_015104395.2 Macrobrachium nipponense | reverse complement strand
TCCCAGGAGAAAAAGGGGAAAGGTGTATTTTAAAGTGTATACATATATATACATACATACATACATATATTATATATATAATATAATATATATATATATATATATATTATAATATCTATATAATATTATATATATATATTATATATATATATATATATTTTCTATGTTATCCATTTTTTAAATCCAAAAACGGTGTTCTGTTTTCCGTAAGATTTATAAACATTCACGCACATCGTTTATTTCGCAAATCACTGACTCAAGTTATACCAAAAATAAAATTTAAATTAAATTAAAGAAAAAATTACTTATGAGTGGAGAATTGTATATTACATACATTAAAAAAGTGAAGGATATAACCTGCAGAGGAAGGTCAGAGGCGGGAAAGGAAAATGGAACAGCTGGCATATTTGAGTATCAGAATTTTCAAATAGGATACCAACATTTACATTTACAGATAATCAAAAGCCATACATAATTAACTTTGTGTTTTAACACGTGGTAACGGGGCTATTTATATCTGTTAATGAACCATGCATCATACAAAGCAAAATATGAGAGTCAATATTGGAGTTTATATCAATAGTTCT
This sequence comes from Macrobrachium nipponense, assembly GCF_015104395.2. Classification (NCBI taxonomy): domain Eukaryota; kingdom Metazoa; phylum Arthropoda; class Malacostraca; order Decapoda; family Palaemonidae; genus Macrobrachium; species Macrobrachium nipponense. Next base: position 4,415,352 of record NC_061100.1, on the reverse strand, counting down.
TTAATGACTCCTTTGGATTTTCTTAATCCATTTAGTAGTTATATAAACAATTTCGATTTCCTTTCAAATTAGGCAAAAGAACCTATACCTCCAACGGGATAATTTGGCAGGTATTAATTCCTAAAAATAATGTGTTTCACTTCCGGTTAAACTCAGGCCAAAATCGCGTACGCAGTCCTCAACTCTGACATTCAGAATCTAAAAAAAGGCTTCATAATGTGGCTATTGTGTTAGAGGTTATTCGAATATTACTTGAGATTCCCCGAAATATCTTTTATCTTTATCTGTTGTAGATGGTAAGGCAGTCTCTTGAGTATGAAGTTAGGAAGCGTGAAGTGTGACGCATGATATAATGCAAAGAAAACCATTTTATATATACCATTATTAACAGCTTCACTTACCAGAAAATATAAACAAATTCATAAAGTAGCGACACATCTGTGTTCAATAAGATTTCTCATGTACCTCATGTTAGGAAAAAATTAGTTTCTGACAAATCCCCAACAACAATCGCATATATGGGAATGTTTCTTATCATAAGAAAGAAATCTGCAATAAAAAAAAACACGTACTCATCCTGGATTAGAATTACACATTGCTCAAGTCAGAGAAAATCAGTGGCAACATCTGGGAAGGAACTGCCATGGGAATCCATTATTTTCTTTATTCGAACAATAACGCACTTGATAAGGCAACTTAGACAAGCAATTTCAAAAGGATGACTCTGTTACTGCAATTCACTTCGACAAGTGGTTCAATAATACCGGTTTTATAAGGTGTAGCATCGGTGTAAAATAAAAAGTTTTCATAAAGGCGCTAGGATAAAGTTAAAAAAAAAAGGAGTAGTCTTTTTAATTAACAGTTCATCGAGACCACAGAAGTTACACTTTTAGAATACCGCAGGACTTGCTCGAAACTATTTGTCACTGAATAAGTGATGAACAACAGAGTGAACTATGGATAAGTTAATAGGTCAAGTTAGAAAATAATTAAAGGAGACGGATAAAGAGTGAAAGTCGGAAAGCAATAAAGTTGGAGCCAAAGGAACTGTGCAAGGTGTCGTTCGCAGTGCGCCGTGGAACGGACACTGTAAGCAGTACCCATTCCACTAAACGGAACAGAATAGACAAAGAAAAATGATGCGGAAGCGAAAGAAAAACATCCCTTAATCTCAGAAAAAAGGGAGCTTTACACTGGCATAATCAAATTAATTTACGAGATAACAATCTTCCAGGTATAAAATTAACTAATCCTTATTAGTCTCAAGCGTGAAATGAATCGATTAATTAACCATTATTATGCTTAAGCGTAAAATGAATAAGGATTATTTAAGCATTTTTAGTCTAGGGCGTGAAATGAATACAGATTACTCCCTATCACTTTATTTTCTGCAAAGCAACGATAGATTCAGAAACTCTTACACTCCATCATTTAAATACACCAGTGCTATTCATATTCCCATTGCTTTTACGTTCATCCTCTAACATAAAGCTGGACTCATCTCATATGCATGACAAAAGCTCCACTTGCTCCAAACTATATACAAAATGTAATATGGCTTGTCGGT
>NC_061100.1:4396285-4411285 GCF_015104395.2 Macrobrachium nipponense | reverse complement strand
CATTTTTCTGTATCTGTCTTCCTCAAATAAACTTGCAATTTTTCTTTCTACCAACTGCTGTTCATTTTTTAATGAATATAAGGCACACTCATTAGGTTCCTGAATAAAAGAAAAAAAAAATTATAATACCAGACAGAATTACATTTCATCCTTAAATCTTGTGTGTGTGAGAGAGAGAGAGAGAGAGAGAGAGAGAGAGAGAGAGAGAGAGAGAGAGAGACCTTCAAAGTAACTAATAAAATCATTGCATCCTCCCTGGAAAGTTGCAAATGAGCAAACACGGATGTTAATATTATGAATTTTCCTCACAAACTTCCTCCAGTTTTTAATTTGCAATTTTGCAGCTCCTCGAATACTTCTTCGCTCAGTATTGATCTTTTATCCAAAAGAAAGTTAGCATCCGTTGCAAAGTTCATGCACGTAAATATTAGGTGTTTTTTCCTTTTTGGGAACGTGGCCTGGCTTTATTAATTACAGAGCAGCCAGCATGGTGCTCTTATTTAGTTAAAAATTGACTCTCTTGGTAAAATATAGAATGTTTTAGATGATAAAATGTTAGTTTCCAGTACTGTTATACCTATTCTGTACTGAATATGTGCCACCAATTATTTTTACTCTACTGTTATATATATATATATAATATATATATATTATATATATATATATTATTATATATATATATATATATATATATATATCTATACATATCATCATACATACTCCATACATATATATATATATATATATATAATATATTATATATATATATATATATATATAATATATATATATATATATATATATATATATATATATATATATATATATATATATATATATATATATATATATATATATATATATATCAATAGGAGAAGGACATAAAGACTTGATAAAAGGGTCAATTTATTCAAGACGTTTCGTAATGTCTTCATTACATTTTCGAGGGCTGTACAAAATAGATAGCATAAAATAAATTATAATAAAGCTAAGAATTTGAGATTTAAAAGTTGCACAATGATTAGAAACTTAAAATATAAAAAAAACTAGAAAGACACCTTTAAAAACTAGAAACGTAAATAAACAGGACAAAAATAATAGATAGACACTTAAAAAACTAGAAACGTAAAACTAAACAGGACAAATTAATTATTAAAAAAAATAAAAAAAAAAATGAAACAAAAAATAATAAGAAATATTCAAGTAAAGCAAAACTGAACCAACCTATTCAGCGGCAATGCCAAGACTGGAAATAAAAGGAAGAAACTAAGAAAGGTACAGTGTACCAGCAGAGGTTTGGCTATTCAACAAGGGGACGAGTCGTTTAATCATTAACGATTCTCAGATTGTCAAATCGTGGCTGTTGGAAGCTCGTCCTACAACTGTAAAGTCCTTGTTTTCAATGGAGGTTTTACATATTTTCGAATGAATTCTAATATTAGAAAACTCTGGGTTTGCAATTTTGCTGCCTGTCCTAGCTTTATTGTAATTTATTTTATGCTATCTATTTTGTACAGCCCTCGAAAATGTAATGAAGACATTACGAAACGTCGGGAATAAATTGACCTTTCTAATCTATTTATGTCTTTTCTTAGTGTTGATGACAAAATCATATATATATATATATATATATATATATATATATATATATATATATATATATAATATTATATATATATATATATATATGCCACAAATAAAGGCAACCTCGCAGTAACCTGGGAGAATTTAAAAATTATTTTGCATTTCACTTAAAACCAGCTAGAATTCTATTTACCCAACGTACCGAGTATTTATATAACCCCTCTCCTAGACCTTTTAATTCCTGCATAGTTGAGAAAAGTAATTACATCGTAATTAGTTCAGCGTCTAAATAAAAACAAATATTTGAGAGAAAGAGAGGGTTGGGGGAGTTAATGAAGGGGCCTGAAGCAGTGATAAAATTATTTAAAACATTGTGAATAACATATATGACACGATGGCATGACAAATTCAATAATAAATTTTCAGGTTTCAGAATTTACTGTATTTTGCGACAGGTACTATGTATAATGTAACATTGGTCAACACAGATGACACATACACATGTACATGTAAACATTATATAAATATATATATATATATATATATAATATATATATATATATATTAGTATAATATATATATATATTATATATATATATATATCTATATATATATATATATATATGATAGATATATATATATATAGATATATATATATATATATATATATATATATATATATATATATAAAGCATGCTAGTAATAATCCAAGGCCAAATATACATTAAATACTGTAGGTCATTCCAATTTAAAATTATCAGTCAGTAATTCTAATACATTTTGAAGATAAAAGGCTTCTGAAAGTACATATAGAGGGAAATGTACAATGATCAGAAAAGAATTATTAATAATACAAAGTTTTACTAAAATACTATAGTAAACAATATTTATTTCTAACACAGAAACTAAGCGCTCTGGGCTGCAGCCAGCAGCTAGACATTCTGAGGAGTCCCCCACAATTTGTCTTTAGGTTCACTAGCTATATTTAGTAATGTTCAAAGAAACATAAAAATACCTAACTATCATTTACAGCAAAGATAAAATTCCATGGATATTCAGTCGGCATATTAGGAATAACATGTATTCAGAAGTAAGACTTTAGTTCAGCTAGAAAAAGTATTCATAAAATTCAACACAATATATTGCACAAACGTATCATTACCTTGCGACGCAAAAACAAAAAAAAATGTCAACTGTGCAATAAAACAGGATGTGCAAACTGAGTCCTGAAAAATGATACGTATTGGTCATCATCAAAATTGGTTTTAGACATTTTTCCCATTTATCTTTTTCTGTCGGGAGGTTCTTTTATCAGATCATCATAACCATGAGAACTTTGCAGTTTTGATTTAATGAAATCACCCAAAGAGCGTAAAGTATAACTGGAATGGAATATAAAATTTGGGCCACAGGCTGAGCGCTGGAACCTATCAGGCCATTCAACGCTCAAAGGGAAAGTGAGAATAACAAGGTTTTCAAGCTGTAACAGGAGGAAGACCTCGCAATTGCGCTGTGAACAAATGTTAGTAGAGGGTGCAAAGTCATATGGAAGAATGAGAATATGAACTGGGGTACATTAAAAAGAATGAAAGGGTTGCAGATAGAGGCCGAAGAGACGCTAGAAAAAATTGCGAGAAGAAATTATTCCAAACAAATACAAATTTGTTCAACTTGACTTCCCGAATTGTAAACTTTTTCTCTGTTATACAGTAATCCAACCCAACTATGTCATTTCCAAGAGTCACTTGATTCCTAAATTAACACACGAGAACTTATTATGATCCACAACAAAAAGAAAGCATCTAATCCTCATAGCGGCACTCACATTCATATATTGTTCACTTTACACATGACCTTTCACAGAAGAAAACCCAAAAGATTGTCCAAGACAGATATTTCAAATGCGCTGATAATGCAAATAGTAATATGATATTCCTACAAACAACGTGAGATGGGCTAATTTCTAATACACAAAATATGCAATAGTTGAGTTAATTTGTATTTCCAAAACATCTGCCGTTTTATCTGATGAATGATTAAGTCTGTTTTTCACTAATATTAAAATGGACGTCATACCATCAAAAAATACTCCTGAAACAAATACCCTTGTGTACAGAATGACTAGAACTGTACCCGCATCCAGTTGTCACAATGTTTATCCCCAAAGCAAGTGTCCTGAGCAAAATATAAGCAATAATTATCTCTCCCAGTATCCAGGAAACTTGACTGTTTCAATTCCTGTCTGCCTTTGATAGTTCGAGGCAAACATCTCCTAAAATTGCCCAACAAGATGGTTACGATGAGAAATTACAAAGAATGTTAACGAGTCTAATAAAAATTAACCACATCAGCTGATGAGTCTGCAGCATCAGTAAGTACCACCTTCAAGGTATGTGAGAGAGAAGGAAGACAGAAAACATGCAATCCCTACTAGACTAGCAGGTACTCCTTCATTTTTTTCCTTTTTGTGATGGTAATTGCTTCATAGCAAAGGAAGATAAAGGAAAGGAGAACGCATTTTCGAGAAGTTCGGCAGTAAGGAGGTTTTCGCGCCCGTGTTGGAGGCGTCTTTTCCTCGCGGCTGTTCTGGAATCGTCGGACGTGTTGTGGAGCGCAAACACGCGCTAATGTTACGTTAGAAACGCCGCGATTTCTGATGCAATACCTCGTCTAGATTCATCTAGGGAGTCCTAGTAAACTCGGGAGTCTGCGACGCTCACCGTAGGCTCCGACCCCAGAGTGCCGTATAAATGCGACGAACGAACTTTGGAGAGCAGTGATCGTAAGAGGAAGAGATCGTAAAAGAGAGAGATCACCAGTTAGTAAGAGCCACAGATCAGATTATCAGTGAGAGATCAGCAGCATTGATCGTCAGAGAGAGACTAGAGACGAAGGAACCGACGAAGTATCAATCAAGAAGAAAAGTTGTTCGAGAGTTGGTTGGATATTGGTCTAGTCGTCTTCAGGAGTGGACGGCCGTGTTTTCTCGACGTCGAGCAGACTTCAGAGAAGAAAAGGTCCTGCTAGTGGTTTTGATGAGTTCCTGCCTTACAAGTAGACTATTTTCTGCAATACGGAGTCAAGAGGACGACTGCAATTGCCGCTCTACATTTATGAAGGCACCTCTTCGAAGTGCCAAACTGATTAGCAAGTATTCCAATTACCTCACTGTTTCCCCCAGTTCATGCAGTGTAAGATTCTATCTTTTTATGTAAATAGGAGATACCATTCTGCATTTACCTATGTTAGTAAGCTTGTAAATAAACCTTTGTTGTGTTAGTGTTTCTTTCTATATTCGTATCCCCAGTTTCAACTGTTGGTGTTGAAATATTTTTTTTTTATTTATTTCATATCGAACCTGAAGCAGACCTCTCTCAGAGGCCGTAACATTGTGTCGAACCCTTTCCAGGATATTTCGACACCGTAACATTGTCTCTGAGATCTCAGAGTCCGTAACACTTTTCCTGTTGGCACCAGGCTCATACAGCTTTCATCTTTTTATTTTGAACATCGATTCCAATTACAGTTGTGCTATAGACATTTAAAAACTAAAAAAGTTTCGTGTGGGTACTTTCAAATCTCCCTTAATTGTTTAATAGCAATAACATTTGAAACTCTTGTATTTAGTTTATAATGACCCTTATATCTTGGCTTCGTAGAGCCTCATTTTATCTTCAATTGGAGGAATAATTTCCTTGTCAAGGAAAAGGAAAAAAATAAAAAAAAGAGAGGAATTTAAAATTCTCTTCTCATGATTTAAAAGGAAAAAGAAAGAAAAATGGGTCCGAGAAACCCATTATTTTCTTTCGGTTTTTTGGGGAGGAGGGGGGGAGGGAGAAGAGAGAGGGGGAGATGCGAGGAGGGGTATGGATCCCTTTATTTCGAGAAGGGGGTCGGGGTTGGGGGTGGGGGATGAGAGAGGTGGAAGGTGAGGGGTATGAATGTCGTTACTTTGAGAAGGGGGCCAGAGTTGGGGTGGGGGGAAGGGGGGAAGAGAGAGGGGAGGTGCGAGGAGGTGGTATGGATGTCGTTATTTCGAACAGAATTTTTCTGTTTTATGTGAAACTTTAATTTTCCAATTTCCATTTCCACGTTGAAACAATGGCTCGAAAAAGAGAATATTTCAAAATTTCTTGTCTTCCTTTTCTTCGATGTCCTTTATGTATATAGATTTCATGTTCGTAGCCTCTTCATGGTCATTATTAAGAATAATTTATGTATATCCCTTTCTTGAGAATGGTAACATACCAAATTCAATTTTAAAACTATCTTGTTTGTCCGCCCTGGGTGGAGGTGGCGTTAGGTAGGTGATCGAAAGCGTAGGGGAGACATGACAGATCCACCCTCATGCCCCAATCAGCGTGTGCTATCAAGCTCGTATGTTATGATCTTCAATGAAATTCTTGGCCTGATGTTAAAATTGCAAATTTGGTGAGTTCTTACTAGCATGTTGACTTTGAAATGGAGAGAGAGAGAGAGAGAGAGAGAGAGAGAGAGAGAGAGAGAGAGAGAGAGAGAGAGAGAGAGAACTGTTTGGCTGAAAATCTCATTAAATTGCTATATCATTAGCCATTCTTGCAGGAATGTTACGCAACGCTGGATCACATCCGTACTTGGATGGGTGACCGTCCAGATATATTTAAAGTCGTTAATGCATAAATCTCTTGAGTATCCGTTAGCCAGCGACCTTATCCCAAACCATTTCATGAAAACGTAGAGAGCTGGTACCGTATATTAACAACACACACACACACAATGGCAAAAGCGCTACCAACTGAACCACACAAGTCATACACGATATGAAACGAAACTTGTGGTTTAATATTTGTGAATATAGAAAATATCCAGGTTGCGTGACACAAATTTATACATATAATATATATATATATATATATATATATATATATATATATATATATATATATATATATGTGTGTGTGTGTGTGTGTGTGTGTGTGTGTGTGCGTGTGTGTGTGTGTGTGTGTGTATGTATATTTTGTGACAGCATCTGAGAACAATTCGTAATTTACGTAAATAGCTGCTTAGGAGTAATTCTTCAACATTATTGAGTCAGCGTGTTACATAACCACCAATCCGGTTGCAGTCTGTTGCATTATGCATCTCCCTAAGTGATCAAATGGTGACCAATTAAGAGCTGATTAAGTATTAAGTAACTTTAAAAAAAATGGTCGTTGTCTCCTAGCCAGAGGAATGTTGGAGACCACAATAGAGGTATTGCAACAATATAATGTGATATCAGTTTATTGCTAGTCGAAACGAAGTTCTAGGGTCCGCTAACAGCCTCTTGTTGACAGCGGAAGCGTTTGCGTGACTGGCGTGAATTTATTTTGGTCAAATTACGGCCGAGCTCTTCGTCAAAACACAACTGCTCTGACGATTTGTTTGTGCGTTAATACTGGTTGCTGATCATGGTTATTACTGTTACTTTATATAGCTTTAGTTTTCGGTTTAAAAAAACTTTTGGAATGGCTTTGCCTGTCCGTCCGCACGTTTTCTGTCGGCATCAAAGCTTAAAAATACTGAGGCTGAAGGGCTGCAAATTGGTATGGGGATTACCCACGTTCCAATCATCAAACATCCAGAATTGCAGCCCTCTAGCCTCAGTGGTTTTTATTACATTTAAAGTTCACGTTGGCTTTGATCGTGCATCTGGCCAATAACACAGGCCACCACAGGACAATGGCTGAAAGTTTCATACAGCATTATATGGTGTACAGAAAACTCGATTGCGCCATTTTTACTTGTTTACAAGGTCGTCAAAATTGTGGCAATGTAAGAGAGAGAGTCGAGATGGCAAGTCCAAATCCTAGGGACTTTATGGAAGATGGGAAGATGGGTACAGTCGGATTCAAAAGTCAGCCGACACTCCCTAGTAGTGTATTCACGTTACAAAGCCTTCCAATATATTTTATAGCCTCTCGGGAAAAAATAGTTTGATATGAATTTTCTATTAAATATTGTATATTTTAAATTACATATTATATATATATATATATATATATATATATATATATATATATATATATATATATATATATATGATTATACAGATACTTCCTCACTGTTTGTGTCTTTTCTCTCTCACTGAATGCGTGAGTCGTCTGAATTCAAGTAGTGGTCAGCCGCATGAAAATTCGCCCAACTGCTTTCATTATTAATTCGTTATAAACATTCCCAAAATCCATTCACGAAAGGTTTTTATTTTATTTATTTATATTTTTTTTGCGAAAGCACATTTATACTCGTTTCTGATTTTGACATTTAGCTGTACATAACAAAGCTAAAACGGTTAAGAATTGTGAATGATAATTACTTCTTAACCATTGATATCTCTTCCCTTCATTTTGCAATTCTGAAACATATTTTCTTTCTCTTTCTTTCTTTCTTTCTTTCTTTCTTTCTTTCTTTCTTTCTATTATTATTATTATTATTATTATTATTATTATTATTATTATTATTATTATTATTATTATTATTATTATTTAGCTTCAACGACGTATTCAAGCAATTCTAATTGTGAAAGGAACTTCGTTTCTGTGTGACATATGTCTTACGCCTTTTTTTTTATTTGTATATAATAATTTTCCTTTACATAACGCATAGAACATTTTTCTATGCTACCGATTTCACATCCCCACCCCTCCAATTATTTCTAAAATTGTGAGTGATTTCTTCCCTTGTCTGCATCAAAAATACCTTCTCTACCTTATTTGATTTATTCAATTTGTCAGTCAGAGAATTTTTTTTTTTTTTTTTTTTTTGCATCACCGACATCTTGACCTAGATCGGAGTTCCTTATATCATTTCCCTTATCAGAATTCCTATTCCATCTTTCATTTACTACGATGAGAATGGCAAAGTATTATTTCCCCTAGTCTCGATTCGATGAAGGTAAGGAAACAAAAGTGTAGAGTTCAGCACCGAAAGAAACTATTGTGAAAACAGCAAACCAACAAACATCAAATGTATTACTAACAAATACCATCTATTTCCAACAAACATCAGGTGTATTTCCAACATATATCACTTGTTTTCAACAATCATCTGTATTACCAACCTACATCATTTGTTTCCAACAAACATGAGTTGTGTTACCAACATATATCATTTGTTTTAACAAACATCAGGTGTATTATCAAAATCTATTATTTGTTTCCAACAAAAATCAGGTGCATTTTCCGCCAAATATCTGTTGTATTACCTGCCAATTCTACCACTCAGAAAACACAACACAATCAAAACCATACAGTATTAGATATGGAACTTTTGGCTCCAAAATAAGCCTATTACCAGATCCAATGAATGTTCGATCTAACAGACTACTGAGATGAGTGTTTGACTCTTAATCCATTATAAATAAAGCCAATTTAATTGTTATTATTACTGATGATTTTTCTTTAATTCTATAATGATCAATACTAGCTTTCCTACCGGTCACTGAACAGAAAAAATGGACTATTTTCATCGAAACAACTTTTATTTAAATCAGATTCCCCGGAAAGAAATAAATACTACTAATTCAACATCCGAGCATTAAGTTATATCTCTTTCATACAGGATGAGTATAGCATATGATTTGTAGCAGTCGTCCAAGATTCACCTGTGCAAAGTAATCATTACAAACTCTAAACAGGTAAAAAATGAGCCGAAGAAGCAATCAAGTTTTCTGTACAATGTCTAATGCTCTATGAAACTCTCAGCCTTGGCCCGGGGATGACCTATGTCGTTGGCACCCATAGCGTTGACAGACGCACGACCATGGCTAACTTTAACCTTAAATAAGATAAAAACTACTGAGTCTAGAGGGCTCCAATTTGTTGTTTGATGACTGGAGGGTGGAGGATCAACATACCAATTTGCAGCCCTCTAGCCTCAGTAGTTTTTAAGATCTGAGGGCGGACAGGAAAAGTGCGGACGGACAGAAAAATAGTTTTCTTTTACAGAAAACTAAAAATGGCAAATACATAAAGTAATATACGAATCAAGAATAATAATGGAAGAGAATGTTCAGTTTTAGAGTTCCATCTGCCTTACAAGAGAGATCCTGCCGAGCGAATCGAGAAATGATAGAGTTAGGAACACGACCGCTGTGGAAATGGTCACTTCTAGCTCTTGAATAACGAGTGAAAACTGAAACAAGGCCAGGTTAAGGAAGTTGGACAGCTTACGGGAGAAGGCCGAAGAAAACGGACGAACAGTAAAGGGCAGAAAGCAGCTCAGCCGGAGCCAGAAAGATGGTGTTATTTCAAGTCAAGTATTCTTTAGACCTTGATTTCAAGTGTGTCCCCCACGAGCCCAGTGTAAGGGAGGGCCATAATGTTATGGAAATTTCCTCGGGGTATTATAGTAATTCTTCCAGAGGCTTTCACCCAAGAGTTCCAGAAATTTCCAGAGGTTATGAATGGCCTCATTTGAAGCGTTGTGAAACGGGTCACCTTCTACCACTTTGTCAGAAATAAAAAGGTGAATCATATTTTTCCACATTTAACATCCGCTTTATCATCTGTTCCTTTCCTTTTTCCTTTTCCTTGTATATATTTTTTACTTCTATATGCATCCGATGTATTACACACACACACACACACATACATACACACACACACACACACACACATATATATATATATATATATATATATATATATATATATATAATATATATATATATATATATATATATATATATATTATGGGTGTTATGCGACTTGTATAACGAGAATAACAATGGGATATAAAATAATATAAAATACAAGCAGAATATACGGCATGTGCACTGGAATCGTTAGTTCTTTACTCAGAATTTTTTCTTCTCCAGAATTTACATTCTTTTTCACATCTGGAATCCAGGTTCGCTGTTGGTGGCTGGAAAGGTTTCATGATTTTTATCGCAAAAAAAAAAAAAACTAAATTTAAATTTGTTCATTTTAATTCGCTTTTTCTTCTATTCATACATATCCGAGTCCCAGGGGACGCAATAAACGAGAGTTTTATTATATTTCCTCTCCAATTAATCTCAGTTTTATACTGATCCGGTCGGGACACTGATAAATTTGATGACAGCGACCTTTTGGCGTCTCTCTCTCTCTCTCTCTCTCTCTCTCTCTCTCTCTCTCTCTCTCTCTATTCCATGCTTTAAGTCGAGGAGCCTGCGTCAGATTATCTCTGCAAACACTTGCGACTGCGATTCAGCTTGGTTGGTAATCGACTGTTGTGGGTTACAACCGTGGTAGGAGAGAGCGAAAGCGAAGGCTTTCGTCACATTACCTCCCCCAGCTCTCTCTCTCTCTCTCTCTCTCTCTCTCTCTCTCTCTCTCTCTCTCTCTCTATGCATAAAATGTTTATGTTAGAATTTATATATTTGAACAAATATATTTATATACATATATAGTTTTAGATGTTTTTATATGAAAATTATTTTAAACTGAATTTTTTTCTATTCAAGTTTATTTCGGTGTCAATAACCAAGATGTTGCTATTTAAGCACTTTGTGAAGAATATCAGGAATGCTGATGGTAGATATGTCAGTAGTTAGAATAATGAATGTATTTTATTGCAGTTAAGGATATTCGAGTCATTTGATCTGGCCTCCCATAACATTAATACTGTAAAAAAAAAAAAAAAAATCAGTTTGTCCTTTTACACGAGAATCTCCCGCAATGTTTGATGATTGGAGGGTGGATTATCTACATACTAATTAGCAGCCCTCTAGCCTCAGTAGATTTTAAGATCAGAGGGCGGACATAAAAGTGCGGACGGACAGACAAATAGCCATCTCAGTAGTTTTCTTTTAAAGAAAACTAAAAATAGGATGCTTAGAAAATCACATCATACTCACTTAATCTCTGCCTTATATTAATTTCTAATCCTTGCATCATCCTAACCCAAGAGAATAGAAAAGACTGTAGAATTTAGACCAATGGCCAAGCACTGGGACCTGGTAGGTCATTCAACACTAAAAGGTAAACTGGCAGCAAGAAACCTTGAAAGGTGTAACAGGAGGGAAACCTCGCAGCTGCGCTATGAAATGATTGTTAAGAGAGGGTGGAAAGTCAGATGGAAGAAAGCGAATATGCACGGAGATAGACAAAAAGGAACGAAAGAGGTTGCAGCGACGATGCAAAGACCCTTAAGTAACGCCTACGGTGCACCACATGAGGTGAACTGACGGCACTAGCTCCCTACGCGGCATACTAATCTAACCGTCGTATCATGGTCTTCTAATAATTTCGTCATCCTCATATAAATCTTACATCTTGAAAGCCGGAGCTGCTCATTCAAAAGATCCGCTGAATCGAAACGGATCTTCAGACCCTTAATTAGCTTCTCTCTTCAGGAGATTCTCACATTTATAATTTTAACGTCGATTTTATATGCATGTATGTATACTCCGTGTACTCAGGAAGGTTCAAGCACATTCTCTCTCTCTCTCTCTTCCCGTTTCTGTATATATATATATTATTATATATATATAAATATATATATATATCTATATATATGATATATATATATATATATATATATATCTAGTATATATATATATATATATATAATATATATATTATATATTATATATATATTTATATATATATATATATATATTATATATATATGATATATATATATCTATATATATATTATCGATATAGATATAATATTATATAAATATATATATATATATAGAAACCTTATATATCGATATATATTCTATAATATATATATCTATTATATATATTTATATTATATATATATATATAGATTATATATATATTTATTAATATATATGATATCATATATAGATATATATATATCTATATAGATATATATATAGATATATATCTATCTATATATATATAATATATATCTAATATAAAATATATATATATATATAGATATATATATATAGAAATAATATATATATATATAAAATATATATATAGATATATATATATATATATAATAAAATAAATAATAGGGATATATATAGTAATATATATATGTATATATAATATATATATATATAATATATTAAAATATATTTATTAAAATAATTATATATATAATATATATATGGGAATGAGACTTTTTGGCGTAGCCCGTTTGGCGTCGCTGTTTCGGCTTGGCCGATTCGGCGTAGCCTATTTGGCATATAGAAATTTTCGGCGGAGAGACTGTTAGGCGTCAAATGACATTTAGCCATCAAATAGATACTTCGTCGTTATAGCGCAATTAACTCTCATTTTAACAATTGTTCAACAATTGAACAATTGTTTTTTTTTTTGTTTACATTTACTTTTGGTAGCTTTAGAATTTTCAGTCGTCTAAGCCCTATTGTACGAAATGGAAGGAGATATTTTAACAAAACGTGGAAGAAGCAAAGTGATTCACGATGGATACCTTTTTATTTTTGATGCAACGAGCAAGAGTGATTCTGAATTAAAATTCTGGCGATGTGAACAGAAAGATCGGTGTAAAGTAAAATTACATATGAAGGATGGAAAAGTGATTCGCCAGTTGAATCAACATACCCATGAACCATCTGCTGCAAAAGTAGAAGTTGAAAAGCTAAAGAAATATAGAAATGCTGATGAAAGAATAAAAAAAATAGTAATGGAAGTTGAGTCATCAGAGCCTATTGAATTCCTGAAGGGTATTGCTCATAATTACGAAATGAAAAATTAATTCCTAAGGTTAAAAAACTGTACTAAATTTTATTTTTCTAAATAATGTATTTTCATTTCAAGTTTTTAACTCGCATTATCCCATTATTGTTGTAATAGGATCCTTTATTCTCTAAGTGAATAAAATTTATATTTTTTCCCAATTCAAGTTTTTTATTTACATTATTCCACTAGTCTTTTAATAATATAAAATTTTTTACTGTTTTATTTTTCTGAGTAAAGTTCAGAAAGGACGTGTTGCATTTCTAGAAAAATTTATCGAACAAAGACGTCGAAACAATCTGACGCCTAAACGGCTACGCCGAATAGTGCTATTAGTTTTCTGACGCCGAATCGGCCAAGCCGAAACGGCAGCGCCAAATGGGCTATGCCGAAACGTAGCAAACCCTATATATATATATACTAGTAGTATATTATATTAATATATATATATATATCTATATTATATATATATATATATATATAATAGATATATATGTGTATTGTATGTATGTAGTATGTATGTATGTATGTATGTATGTATGTATGTATGTATGTATGATGTAGTATTGTATGTAATGCATGTATGTATGTATGTATGTATGTATGGTATATATATGGATATATATATATATATATATATATAATATAGCATAATATATATATATATATATATATATATATATATATATATATATATATATATATATATATATATATATATATAGATAATATATATATATGTATTGTGACGAAGTGCCACGTATCTGGTTACTACACTTACCATTCATTAATTGTTCCCTCACAACAGCCACGCACCTGAACCCTCATCACAGGTACTAAACGAATGAATACTCTAAAGGCAAAAATGATCCCTTAATAACTCACCAGTATTGCAGAAAACTAGACTAAGTTCATCAAAACCGGTGTGAGGTAATCTTGTAAGTAATTAAAATAATTAAAGGGCATCACTCCATCAACAACTTTAAAAGTCTAAGTATTTCCCTGATTTCAGAAGTCTAAGTACTTTCCTGGTTCAAAGTCACTTCAAGTAAATTGAAGGAAAACAGATCAATTACCACTCCATGTTTCTACCTAAGCAAATCATAATATATGCATGTATACTGGTGAGAAATGAAATACTTACAAAAATTTTAAATAAAGAAATTTATTATCAAACTCAAAATTTACATGCGAAATTCACAATATCAGGGAAAATTACTGTTACTTGAAAACAAAGTAAAGTTTAATTAATTCTTGAATTAAATTAAGTAAAATTAAATAAAAATAAATTTATCACAAAATTCAAGAAAATTAATTCAATAAAAAAATCAAAAGTGTTAGGCAATAATTGAAATTTGGAAATTAATTCACAAGTGCTAAACAACAATGAAACTTGAAAAGAATTCTAAGTAAATGCAAAGTTAATTAAATTGTGAATGCAAATGAAAACACACAAAAATATGGAAAATACCAAAATTGCAAAAAGTACTAATCATACAGAATATAAAATAAAAACACACACTTCAATAACGAAATGGATAAATGCACCAAAAATAAACACTTCAATAAGAAAATGGATAAATGCACCTCAAATGAAACAAAAACAAAACAAAATTTTGCAATGTGTAAAAATATAAATCTTTTCACTCAAGCCATCGTAACCATTAGTTATTAGTTCTCTAAACCATCGTAACCAATTGTTATTAGTTGCAACTAATAAAAATATAACACACTT
>NC_061100.1:4376285-4391285 GCF_015104395.2 Macrobrachium nipponense | reverse complement strand
TAAAACAAAATGAAGAGGAAACGAAATTCTAATTCAGAGCTGGATGATGTTTCGTCCAACATAATTATATAACAGTTTTTCTAGAATTGTTTATTATGTACAGAAAAAAAATTCCTACGCACATAAAGGAAACGAATTGCGACACTGAGCAAATATCCATCAAAGAAAAGCAAAACAAAAGAATTTCTCCCGCTTAACTTTTCTCGAAGGCTAACAGGACGGGCCACCTAAGCCAGTTTTCAGGTCCAGTACCAAAGACAAAAAATTTATTTGAAATAAAAAAGTATGAAGAAAATTCCAAAGCTTACCAGCCAGGAAAATGAAACGCCCCACTGAAGTTTGTAATCGGAGGGCTGCTTCCTGTTCTCATAAAGTACATATTAAGAGAACTGGCCTGACGGTTGTCATGGAAACCCAACAGAGCAATGACTGAAATAATAACCTGAAATTTAAAAAAAGAAAAAAAAAAAAACGAGGGACGAGAGAGAGAGAGAGAGAGAGAGAGAGAGAGAGAGAAGCCACTTTGCTGAGAGAGTCTCGCAGTGAATTTACATTTTCAAAACTTTGCCAAATGAATAAAGGACTGCAAAGTTCTTCGGTTTTACTTAGTAACACTGAAGGAATTAAATAGCTTTCTATTAAGCGAAACAAAAGATTAACATAAACTGCCTCACCGACTGATTGTAGCACAAGAGCTATGACGAATATTTCCCCATATTTATCAGATTACCTCTTTACCGATATTCTCTGCGGCCATGATGATGTTTGCATGAGGCAGGTAACCACATGAGTATACAACTTAATAAACAAGTCGTTTAGAGAAGTAAACTAACCATTTTTATCTGCATAGGGCCACCAAAGTGAGGAATCTCTGCTTCAGCCCTGCCAGGAAACCGACGGAACTCTTAACTGAGTCTATTAGGAACGCTCTTTCATATCGCATACGCGCTAAAAAAAAAAAAAAAAAAAAAAAAAAAAAAAAAAAAAAAAAAAAAAAAATAATAGCATCCCCCCAAAAGAATAAGATAAAAGAAAACTAACCGAACAAAAACTCTTTCGTTATAGAACCTACCAAAACGATATGGTTCTTGTATAAAATATCGGGTGGTGTTAGACATGATTGCGTTCCTATTTGCAGTCTCTCAAAGCTTAAAGAGATCACAAAGGCGTGGTTCTCTATTATCGCTCTTAATATTATTTTGTAACATTATATAAAATAAAATCTTTCCGTTTCAACTGTAACTTACATTTATCGTTTGATGAAATTTCATATTTTATACGTCAAAACAATTATGACGAAATACCTACTACCAGGATGTGAAAAATATTCTATATATGTACCATGAGGAATACTCAACGTTGAGAATCAACCATTTTGACAATACGAAAAGTATTCATCGGCTGTTTAATATGAAAATAGATATTACGGATTTAAATTTAACAGGAGGGGAAACAACCACAGGTAACACACTGCTGAAGCCAACCTCTCAAAAAAAAAAAAAAAAAAAAAAAAATCCTAAGAACATGATGAGTGGGATTTGAAGTGACGGACATAAAATTACTTGGCAATTAGAAGGTACGTCTTCTCTCTCTCTCTCTCTCTCTCTCTCTCTCTCTCTCTCTCTCTCTCTCTCTCTCTCTCTTTAAGATCACTAGCGCGTGTCCCCCTAACCTGAATTGCTTACCCTTTCATCCAATTCTCCTTAATACCGTTTTCCTTCTAACCCGTTGCTATTTTCTATTTCCTTTATGACTTATTCCCACATGAAGCAGTTTGTTTCACTTGCGTTTTCTTTACTTACCTGTTTATTCCTTTTTAGTGCTTCGAATTTATCCCTATCATTCCTCCATCCTTTGCCTATATCCATCGTGCTTGTCGTGTCCTTTCAATTCGGCATTGAAGGAAAAGTTACGTATATCTTAGTCTAATCAGACCACTGAGCTGATTAACAGCTCTCCCAGGGCTGGCCGGAAGGATTAGATGTTTTTACGTAGCTAGGAACCAATTGGTTATCTAGTAACGGGATTCAAACCACATTATATCGAGAAATTAATTTTCAATCACCAGAAAACAAATTCCTCTCATTATACGTTGGCAGAGCGGGGAATCGAAATCGGGACTGCCAAATCAGTAGGCGAACACGTAAACCACTCGTTCAACGAGGAACTAACTAATGGAATGGCGTGGGAGCGCCAGTAAAATATCTAGAATGATTCTGTCGACCTTAACAGTGAATTGAGTAATAATTTAATCATTATTATTGGACAAAGCTGAGAGCTCTATGTTCTATGTTCGCTGTTCGTCAGGGCCTCTTCGACCACACCTTACAGTTCGTTCGGGTTGCCCCAGGTCCCTCAGTGTGAGGCGCCTCTAATGTCTACCAGAGAGTTGCTAGTACATCTTCCGGTATATTTTGCATCTTCCAATCTTGGATGGTCTGGGATGCAGTTTAGATATTTGTCGAGCTTATTCTTAAACACATCTACGCTCACTCCTGATATATTCCTCAGATGAGCTGGCAACGCATTGAATAGACGCTGCATTATCGATGCTGGTGCATAGTGGATTAATGTCCTGTGTGCTTTCCTTATTTTTCCTGGTATAGTTTTGGGCACTATTAATCTACCTCTGCTTGCTCTTTCTGATATTTTTAGTTCCATGATATTTTCTGTTATTCCTTCTATCTGTTTCCATGCCTGAATTATCATGTAGCGTTCTCTTCTCCTTTCTAGACTATATAATTTTAAGGATTGTAGTCTTTCCCAGTAGTCTAGGTCCTTAACTTCTTCTATTCTAGCTGTAAAGGACCTTTGTACACTCTCTATTTGTGCAATATCCTTTTGATAGTGTGGGTACCATATCATATTGCAATATTCAAGTGGACTACGAACATATGTTTTATAAAGCATAATCATGTGTTCAGCTTTTCTTGTTTTGAAGTGCCGTAACAACATTCCCATTTTTGCTTTACATTTTGCCAACAGAATTGCTATTTGATCATTGCATAACATGTTCCTATTCATCATCACACCAAGGTCTTTAACTGCTTCCTTATTTGTGATTGTCTCATTATTAGGTCCCCTATATGCATATAGCTTTCCTTCTCTGTCTCCATAATTTATTGATTCAAATTTATCAGAGTTAAATACCATCCTATTTACCTCTGCCCAATCATATACTTTGTTAAGGTCTCTTTGTAGAGCGTTCCTATCTTCATCACAAGTAATTTCTCTACTTATTCTTGTGTCATCAGCGAAACTACTCACTACCGAATCCTTAACATTACTGTCTATGTCTTCAATCATAATAACAAACAATATTGCAGCTAGCACCGTACCTTGTGGCACACCGGATATTACCTTGGTTTCTTCCGATTTCTCATCGTTTGCAATAACTATCTGTTTTCTGGTGTGTAAAAATTCTTTTAACCATCTTCCTACTTTATCTACGATATTGTGTTTTCTAATTTTCTTTGCTAATATATTATGGTCTACTTTGTCAAAAGCTTTTGCAAAGTCTAGATAAACCACATCTGTTTCATTTCCGCTTTTCATATTTTTGAATATGTTCTCACGGTGGACTAACAGTTGGGTTTGTGTACTTTTTCCGGGTACGAAACCGTGTTGTCCTATATTAAACAAATTATTTTTTATTAAATGTTTCATAATATTTTTCTTCATTACCCTTTCATACACTTTCATAATATGTGATGTTAGACTCACAGGCCTATAATTACTTGCCTCTAGTCTTGATCCACTTTTGAAAGTAGGGGTGATATATGCTAATTTGTGCTCATCATAAATCTTGCCTGTATCTACACTTTGTCTTAATAATATTGCAAGTGGCTTTGCGATAGAATGAACTACTTTCTTTAACAAAATAGCAGGGACTCCATCCGGCCCTGCAGCAGCTCCATTTTTAATTTCATTAATTGCCTGCACAATATCAGCTTCTTTAATTTCTATGTCAGCTAAATATTCACTATTTTCTTCCCTTACTTCTATATCATTATCTTCATTATCTATTCTAGGGGTGAATTCTCTCTTATATCGTTCTGCCAGTATGTTGCAAATTTCCTTTTTTTCATTCGTTAATGAAAATAGGAAGAATGGGTAATAAGTGGGATTTGAAGAAATGGTAAAATTAAAGATTAAGCTATATCGCGGGAGAAAGGACAACAGGTACGAGAGAGAGAGAGAGAGAGAGAGAGAGAGAGAGAGAGAGAGAGAGAGAGAGAGAGGTTAATATATAAACCAATATATCACGTTCAAAAATGGAGGAGGAAGGGTGCCTCTCTCTCTCTCTCTCTCTCTCTCTCTCTCTCGTACCTGTTGCCCTTTCTCCCGCGATATAGCTTAATCTTTAATTTTACCATTTCTTCAAATCCCACTTATTACCCATTCTTCCTATTTTCCTTTCATTCTCTACCCGAGTTCTCCCATTTCCTTCCCCTTATTGCACCCAACTAATATTCGTCCCAGAGACATTTGATCGACTGCGAATTTTTTTCGCATTAATCTTATGTGTATGCAAATGGCCACTGATGGTTGTGAGTTTGCTGGGATGTAAAGGGTATTATCTTCCTTGAATTAGAAAACGTTTTATTTGTTTGTATGGTGTTTTTACGTTGCATGAAACCAGTGGTTATTCAGCAACGGGACCAACGGCTTTACGTGACTTCCGAACCACATCGAGAGTGAATTTCTATCACCAGATATACACATCTCTGACGCCTCAATGGAATGCCCGAGAATTGAACTCGAGGCCACCGAGGTGGCAGGCCAAGACCAAACCGACCACGCCACTGATGCGCTCAGAAAACGTTTTATGAAAATGATCTATTTCCAATTCTGGCGGATACAGCATTCCTTCACTTCCTCAAGAAGGCAAATTGACAAAAGAACATGAAAGGCTATTGATTGAGTGAGGCTTACAAAATATTCAGTACTTGGAGGTGTCTTAATAATACTAGCGCAACAGCACCATGTTTCCTTGGTTAACAAATTAGTTTGATCAATTAAAAGCACCTTATTTTCCTTTCTCAATAAACTAGCTTTATCAATTAAAAGCAATGTATGTTCTTTTGTTAATCAATTAGTTTTATCAATTAAAAGCACCTTATGTTCCTTTCTTAACAAATAAGTTAGATTAAATAAAAGCAACTTATATTACTTTGTTAACAAATTAGTTTTATCAGTTAAATGCACCTTACGTTATTTTGTTAACAAATTAGTTCTATCTATCAGTTAAAAGCACCTTATGTTACTTTGTTGACAAATTAGTTCTACCTCTATCAGTTAAAAACACCTTATGTTACTTTGTTGACAAATTAGTTCTACCTCTATCAGTTAAAAACACCTTATGTTACTTTGTTGACATATTAGTTCTATCTCTATCAGTTAAAAGCACCTTATGTTCCTTTGTTAAAAATTTTGTTTCATCATTTAAAAACACCTTATGCTCCTTTCTTAACAAATTAGTTTTATCAGTAAAAAGCACCTTATGTTCCTTTCTTAATAAATTAGTTTTATCAATTAAAAGGACCTTAGGCTACTTTGGTAACCAATTAATTTTATCAATCAAAAGCACCTTATTTTCCATTCTAAACAAATTAATTTTATCAATCAAAAGCACCTCATTTTCCATTCTAAACAAATTAAGTTTATCAATTAAAAGCACCTTATCCACCTTCGTTAACCAATTAGTTTTATCAATTAAAAGCACGGGTTCTATCCTTCTTCTCTTCTCTTACCAAATCTATCAGCCATCGATTTTCTTCTTTCCCCGTAATCTCATCGTAATCTATTGATAACTTCCCGCTTCATCCATTCTTACTTACCCTTATCTTTAATTTGGTCCCACTGTAACCCTCCGTTCACCATTAGTTTCATTACTTCTTCCCTCTTCTGAATCCGCGGGTTTTCTGTTGTCTCAAACTGACAATTCCTACTTTTTTTCCTTTACTCAAAGTCCCTGTATTTTATCAGTCCTTCCCACTTCAATTATCTATGGACTGTTTGATTATCATTTTCATATTTGTAACTTTTTACGCTTTTTCCTTTCAACTTACTCTAAGTTTTATTTTACAGCATTTGTGGTAGTCATAGTGGTAAATCTGACTTCTAGTGGTATTATTATTATGTGTTTGATGTTGCTCCCATCTGGTAGCTTTATCCCTTCAGTTCTCGTTACTTTGCCTTTTTGTATGTTGACTAAGGCGCATTTTTCTATTCCAAACTCCATCCTGATGTCCCCAGATACAATCCTTACAGTCTGGATTAGGGTATCTATTTCCTTGATGCTCTTACCATACAGCTTGATGTCGTCCATGAACATCAGAACGGTTGAATTCCTGTTGCCTCTTTTCTTGAGTTGGTACCCGGCATCCATCTTCTGTAGTACTTTTGTCATGGGAATCATGGCTACTACGAAGAGTAGTGGGGACAGTGAGTCGCCCTGGAAGATCCCTCTCCTGATATTAACCTCTGCTAGTCTTAATTTAATTATATTATTATTATTATTATTATTATTATTATTATTATTATTATTATTATTATTAAAAACAAAACTTATGATAGATTTTTGTGTAGAAATTAAATAAAAGTAACAGATAGTTAAAGTTCTATAAATATAAACATTTTCTACCGATATCTGATCAAGCTTTTCAAAGCTCTGTAAACCATTTAGCTGGGCAGCATAAATCATATTTTTTTTATATTTTCTATAATAATAATAATAATAATAATAATAATAATAATAATAATAATAATAATAATAATAATAATAATAATAATAATAATAATAATGTGGCGATGTTCCAATGGTTTCTTTCGATTAATCCTCATTTTATTATCAATTAAAATTTAATCAATTCTCTTACATCTAGTGCTGATATCTACCTACAATTATTGTAAATATTTGTGTACGTTACTGACATTTCAAAGAGTTTTCTAACAATACCCCTCCTCCTTGCAGCCTTCCTTGTACCGTTTTTCTTTATTTTTTCTTTTATCTTACACCACAGATCCACAACTTTTTTTTGCTACCACCATTAATCTATTTAATTTTATTTTCCTCATTCCCTCTTCCTCGTCTTGCATCATCAATCCCTTGGCCATCTGTCCTAACTTTTGTTTTTTTGTTCTTTTCCTATATTTCACCATCCCCCCTTCGTTCCGTTTCTATACTTTAGTGTTTATTCAGTATTTTATACACTTGTCTAATCCATTTTTGCATATTATGGCTTTCCTTCATTCTCCTATTCATAACTTTCGTGTACATTCTCTCTATTTTTAGTTCTAGCTTTTTATATAAACTTTTGGTATTTCCATATTTCCTGTTACTTTAATATTATCTCTCTCTCTCTCTCTCTCTCTCTCTCTCTCTCTCTCTCTCTCTCTCTCTCTCTCTCTCTCTCTCTCTCTCTCTCAGAAAGTGTAGGTTTTTTGGGTGATGACAACATGAACATTTCTATTCTAAGCCTAAGTATCCAACCTTTCTGAGAATAGGTAATTCCTGCATCTTCCAAGTATAGGAGTTTCCATTACCACAACATAAAAATAAGTCATAAGTAGAGGCAGAGAAAGATAATGCACTTCCTCGGGAACTATACTTTTGTTATTCCGCAGCTTCTTGATTACCATAAATTTCCTGCGTCTTCAAGGTGTCGTTACTTACGCTGACGAATTTTTCTCTGTCACTCATCTCCTATGCTGTTTTGTCTAGACCAAGGAATATAAGGAAGCAATGCGGTAACAATGGGGACTAAGTAATCTAAAGAAGCCATGTGGTATCAATGGGGACTAAGCAATCTACGGAAGCTATGTGGTAGCAATAGGAGATAAGTATGCGCCACAAAAGGTCGAATTTTTTGTCGATCACTTGAAAACTCCATCAATATCAAACGTGACATTGCCAACGAATGTTCTCGATGAAGAAGCCTCATTCTCGAGTCGACATTTCTTAACAACCCCCCCGCCCCCACACAAAAAAAGTCAAGAAATGTAAGAGACCCTATAGAAATGCATCTCAATACCATGAACAAGATACATAAAGCCCTGTTAAAAATTTTCTTCGAATCCATTAAGATCTCTGTAGTCAATTTGTGCCAAGAAGAATGTTGAACAGAAAGAAAAATCGTATAAAGCAACGTCCTTTTTATCCTGACTGACATATAGGGGATACTGAAGTTGCAAAAGAACTAAACTAAACTAATTACTATATTCATTAGCTTATCACTGTGAGATAAATGGGCTACCAACGAAATAATACGGCAGATAGTTTTCTTCTGGCTTCAAGTACTTGTCAAGCGTTATACAGAAAATAGAAATTTGGAGAGAACAACAGGGATTTGTACCTGCATTTCATATTTCGAAATTTACATCTCTCACTTAATATCAATCTTTCTGTTCTCTCCTTCATTCCTACCACTGGCATTCACGGCCGTTCTCCATCACTTTTATAACCATTCTTTTTCTTCCTCTCCTTTTCCCTTTTCTTTCTGAACATCTAATCTTTTGTTTCAATCCCCCCTTTCCACATTTATTTTATTTCTAACAATTCTTCTATATTTCTTTACATTCACGTTTACTTTTATTTCTTTTATTCGCCTCTCTCTTTGCTTTCTGTCGTGTTTTCTTTTCCCGTGCTATTTCGCAAACATTCTCTTTCCCTTAACCCAATATACTTACTTAGTCTTAATTTTTTATTTGATATCTGTCTCCATATCCATTAGTTTCTCTTTTCTCCTTTGGGTACAAAGCACAAAGGCATTGCTTTCTATGTCTTATGAAACTAATTCGATTATATTTTATGAATAGTATCTTTTTTTTTCTTCCACTTCCTATTCGAATTTCTTAGATTTCTTCTTCACTTATCCTCCTCTAAGACATTTCTTTGACCTTATAACCAATATCTACATATTTAATTTATCTGAAATACTTAAACCTAGATCTACTTCTAAGCACACTAAGCTCCATAATACCCCAGGAGCCAATTCAATCACACCTAACATCTATCTCATTTAAGCAATTTCTCCTTCCATCAATCCTTCCTTCCTTCTACTCAACGTCTTCTATCCTTCGAACTTTTCTCCGTGACATTTCAGGAGGATGTTATTAGTCTCATACCGGGAACTCTATGGAACAAACAAAAAGTGCCGGGTTTATCAAAGGAAGTTCATCCCGCCTCTTAGCTCTTGGTCTTTCTTGCTCCTCTGCAACAATCTAGTCTATGGAGGGGCACATCAGTCCTTCCTTGGGTCTCCTTTTCCTATTGCTCATGCCCCAGGGACCCATGTTTTTTTTTTTAATTGCTATCTTTTCCCTCTGGCTTTTGAAGCAGAATGTTTTTCTATACGAACGTGAAAGCCTTTTGACCTTTCCTTTTCATCAATATCAAATTATTTCTGGTCTTTCAGCAATTTCTAAATGGGCGTTTTCTCTCTCTTTAGCCCAGGTGGATCGATAAACACGTCGCCAGCTATTCCAAAGCTATTTAGTACCATATTGTTCATTCTCCTCTTATCTTATGACTTCCTCCACATTTTATACTCCAAAGTCTCAGGCATAGTAATCGGCATATCAGTCTACAGAATAGAATATACAATTTAGGCCGAAGGCCAAGCGCTGGAACCTATGAGGTCATTCAGTGCTGAAAGGAAATTGAGAGAAGGTTACAAAGGTGTAACAGGAGGAAAAACTCACAGTTGCTCTATGAAATTATTGTTAGAAGAGAGTGGGAAGTCAGATGGAAGAGTGAGAATACTAATGGAGATACAGCAAAGGAAGGCTGCAACTTTTCCACACAGCGGTTATATTGAGATTTAAATTTTCTCTTCTATTAGACTCTTCAGGTGTTTAGATTACATTATATTTATTTTAGGTACATTATGACGTTCACCTTGGTCAATCTGTCCCTATAAATATGTTCCTTTCCATTCAGTGTTGGACCCAATTGTTTGACTTTATCCTTTTCTTGCTTTCTACCTGTTTTTCCTGGGATGGGCGTCCTTACTGGAAATCTGACATCTAAAAACTGTTAATTTATCACTTGGGTTCTTTATTTAAATGTTTTTGTCATCTCATAAGAATTTTCATATTTTTCATTGCAACCGTCCACCTATTTTCTTTATCATTTCATATATTTACATGTACCTGCATCAGAAAACAATATTTTCTTGTTTTTAAGTTGCAAACTTACACTTTAGATTATTGCTATCTTATTTTTCTTTCCTCCACCCGTCTTCAATAATAATACTTTCCGACGTTGCCATTAGTTTTATTAGTTCATCTTCTCTAATCCTTTCCAAGACCTCTTACCAATTTCTCGTTAACGTTTTCATCTATTGAATTTGCTTTCAAGGTTTTCTCCGTCGTTCGTTTATTTTCCCATTCGTTCTTTTTTTTTCATGCCTCGTCTTAAGCTCAGTTCCATCCTCTCAAAAGTCACTAACATTACCAATGCCATCACTTAACCCAATCTTTGTTTATAACGTTGGTAGCTCCTGCTCCCTTCCTTTCCCCTGACCATATCCGTCACTTTCCCAAGGGCTACAAATTCTGTAATATCTCCTGCTTGGCGTTGCCTTCCTGTTCAATGTGAAGACGCCATTAGTATGCTTTATACGACTACTACTGGGGCTACTACGTAGAGCTACTGCCACATCCATTTTCATATCCATATCTTAATCATTTTCGTTCCTCTCTTCACTTTCTAGCACCATTTTTGCTTCACCCATCTCTCTCTCTCCTCATTAAACTCTTTTCTCCCATTTTCTGTTTTACGGTTCATAATTATTAAGCAACGAAGTCTTTAGGTTATTCTCTTTATTTCTATATATAAAAGTCATACTCTCATCATTTCTACTTCATCGCCTTGCCATTAGTCCCTTTCCTCTTAATTCTCCTTAATATTTTTCTTCTCCATATAGTCTCCCTCTAAACTTCTCTCTTTGAAGACGACTTTCTTCTTACATTTCTTATCCTCCACCAAATTACTCCTCAAAATCGGGTTAACGATTTTATCTATACTCCCTTTATACCTCTTTAAAGCCTCCCCTACCTGATCCATACCACGTTTCTTCCACTACAAACATTTATTTTATCTGACGCAAAAGCTGTTCTCCCCTATTTCAGTACTTTTTTTTTATTTACTTACTGTTATTTCCCTTTTGATTGAGAAGGTAAAACAAGTGACAAATTCTTGATAGATGCAGGAGAGGGCGCTGGGACAAGGCGGAGGTCGTATGGACCACGATGGTTACGAAACAGTTACGTGAAGTTCAAAAGTCAACGGAAAAAACGTATGTGATTTACGCGAATCTAAAGAAAGCTTATGACAGATTTACAGAAGGGAAATCAGAAGGGAGCTGATGCCCTGTGGTACCGAGGGTATGTTGGTCGGAGAGGAAAAAAGAATTTTATAATGGGAGTGAAGTATCTGTTAAACAGCTTTTTTGCGGTGAGTGTCTGGTTTGGTGTAGTAATACGCCATAGGCTTGTTTACTAAATCCCAATCACAGAATAAATGTACATATCTTTCTCTTATAAACGCCTAAATATTTTGACGTCAGTATTTTTGTATATTTACCTTCCCTAACAAATCATTTGCAGTTTAAACTATGAGCTGACGTTTTAAGAGAGAGACATTACCATTTATTAAATCAAACATTTCCCTTTTCATTCGCAGGCAACGGTGGACGTTGGCGGCGAAAAGCCTTTTTAAAATAAATCGTCATCCAAGACAAAGCTCAAGCGGACCAGTATGTTAAGCTCAGAGCTCATCTACACCGCTCTTCTCATCCTCTTCTCTGGTGAGAGTTCTGTTCCTTTTTCCAGCTGCGATTCATCAAAAGAGGAAAGAGAGATACAAGAGTGAAAAGGAATTGGATTCGGTATTCATTACCTCGCTATTTCAACTTGGTGTGAGATTAAGTCCCACCAGGGAAGGGAGAGTTTCCTCATTCATTCAAGTCTTCCAGTAGGAAGTGTTTCTAAATAAAAATATTTGAGGATTTCGAGAAGATATGTCAGCAATTAAAAAGACGTCTCCGGAGAATATAACCGATTGATTCTTTTTCTATCTTACTCTTTCTCCACACACACACACACACACACACACACACATATATATATATATACACACACACACACACACACATTATATATATATCATATATATATATATATATATATATATATATACACATATATGTTTGTTACTCTATGCTCTTCACCTATCAAGGCTACGACTCACTACGGAAGAATAATCACTAGATATCTAATTGATTGCTTAAGCTTACAAAGACGCTCTCCTAAGGATTTTAACTCTGCGTTTACTAATTCATCCAAAAATACTTTTGAAAGCCAGAAGGGTAGCACCGTTTAGATCCACCTGGGGGAACGCTAATTCACAAAGGATTATAAATCTGCAACGGCCATACTAATACAATGATAATGAAATGCATTCATTATGTAGTACAAAATCATTATAAATGAGAATACTCCTAAGAGCAACACTAAAACTAAACGGGAGATAAAAAAAAAACGATGAAAATGCTATTCTTTGGGAAAAAAACAAGAACTGGAAGCAGGTGTTGCTATGAACAACTCAAAACCTTAAAAAGAAAAAAAATTAAGAGCGGCACAGCATCAAGCATAACAAAATAATTAATTTTAATATCTTCTTTTGAGATATCCTTTTTATAAATTGTAAACTAAACTGCGAAAAGCTGTTGGTATCAACAATGCAAAACCTAGGAAAAAATTCAAAGACCAAATTAAAAACCCATTAAAAATCGTTCGATGAGTATCAATGCAATAACTGATAAAACGTGTCCCTGTGTCCCTATCAAGAGAGCAAAAACCACGATTAAGGACTTATACCATCGAGAAGTTTTATTGAAGAGCGCGCAACAGAGGGATTAACAAAACGACCGAAATAAAGCGTCGGCCGCAAATTCCTGAGATCTTTCTTTCCATGCCCCTGGGTTAGGTTAAGTTGTGTCAGATTACTACTGGGCTACATCTTCGTCATTCGGCTGTGGGAAACATAATGAAACTATTTTCAAGTAAATTCTATGTTTAGTTATTGAGATATGGCGTCCCACTTTTTTCAGGGAAAGGTCCCGGTACTCGGTTACATCTCGGGAAAATGCGCACCAGCCCCTTGACCTTCACGCCCATAAAACCAGGACTTCATTGGGCAGCCTCGCGATTAATCGCCTCCTATACATCCAGTTTCCGAAAGGACGTGGACTAAGCCGAGGTCCATAGAGGACCTTCTCATTCAACTCGCGAAGGATGGCTCGTTCCCAAAGGTGCATTCTGGGACTCGAACTAGGAGAGAGAGATGAAATGTGGAAGAAATGTTTATATACCCTTTCATATATATATATATATAGATATATATATATATATATATATATATAATACTTATATATATATATATATATATATATTATATATATTATATATATATATATATATATATATATATACACACAGTGTGTATATGCGCACGATTGTTTCGTATTTATATCAACTTTTGATATAATGAGAATCGATTCTTCGATAATGTGAAAATATAGGTTTTACATTTTAGCATTAATAGCATATAAATGAGCAAAAATACTTATTCTTTCATTTTTTTCCTTATTTTGATCTCTTTTAACACGACGATTTAAAAACAAGGATGAATTTTTCTTTAAAATCCAATAATATCCTATA
Source organism: Macrobrachium nipponense (assembly GCF_015104395.2). Taxonomy (NCBI): domain Eukaryota; kingdom Metazoa; phylum Arthropoda; class Malacostraca; order Decapoda; family Palaemonidae; genus Macrobrachium; species Macrobrachium nipponense. Next base: position 4,377,557 of record NC_061100.1, on the reverse strand, counting down.
ATTCTGAGGCATTTCTGCACAACATGAACAAAACCGGTTTCAGCTTGGATACCCTCAGAGGGAAACATCGTTACATGTGTAAATCTGTTACTTTTCCTCAAAAGAAGGAAGAAATTTTATCTTCAACACCTGAAAACGGATTAAATATAATAGCTTTCAGTACAGCACGAAACACGAAACACTAAAATACGGTATTTCTTTAGTTTTTAAATGTTATCAGGTAGTCACATGTAAAAAGGCATCTCGAAGAATTTATTCAAAAAATTAAAATTTCTTGTAAACAATAAAGCTAAAATCTATCTCATCTGGCTATTTGTGTCATGTCTTCAAGGTTTAATTATTTCATGCTCGAGATAAATCATAAACAATAAAATTAATGTTACTAATACCCTTTATCGCTCAAGTTTCTTTATAGCTACGATCAACGTACTCCTCATACGCAAATGACTAGAAAATACTTATCGTATGAACCCATACATCAGTTCCAAGCTCTTGATTAACTTTATGCTTAAGGATTTCTGGCGTTTCTTTTCATTAACATAACGATCCACACATTACTTCGGCATACCTCGGGGTTCGGAATAACTAAGAAATGCGTCCGATGGAATTTCCTCCTCCTCCTCCTCCTCCTCCTCCTCCTCCTCCTCCTCCTCTCCTCCTCTTCTGTTCCCTGCACCCATTCCTTGTGCTTCTGGGGAGAACAGGGACCATTCGAAAAAGATTCAAGGAATTTGCAATATTACGTAATTCTTACAACTTTAGGTTTCCTCTGTGTCGAAAGAGAGCAGGCTCTCTCTCTCTCTCTCTCTCTCTCTCTCTCTCTCTCTCTCTCTCTCTCTCTCACAAACAGTCTGGATTTATCTACATATATTTTCCCGTTTTATAAAATTTGTCTTTCTCTCAACCATGGAGGGAATTACACGGGGTTACAGTTATATGCTTGACATTTAATACTAATCTATAATTGATTTTCAAGATGATCTGATAGTTTGTACATACACATATACATACGTATTTATATAAAAACACATATGTGTATATATAGACATATATATATATATAATATATTATATATAATATATATAATATATATATATATATAATATAGAATAATCTTGTACTTGTCCCGAAGTATATAAAACGTGATGCTATGTATAAAAAGGAAAGTTTTTGCCACGAAGGAAAAAAATGAAAAAGCGAGATAAACAAGTACTTTCGGTCCTGTTCGGACCCTTTACTGAGGCAAACTGATTTTACAGAGAACAACATAGT
>NC_061100.1:4363785-4371285 GCF_015104395.2 Macrobrachium nipponense | reverse complement strand
AGTTGTTAGACAATGAAAGGTTGTATGAGTCAAGGTCTAGTCTTAAAATAGTTGATTTTTGCAAGTGATACAATTCTAATTAAGGATAGTGGGACGAAACTGCCGACATAAAATAAAAACTTCAGAGGCTAGAGGGCTGCAATTCGGTATGTTTGATGATTGGAGGGTGGGTGATCAACCTACCAATTTGCAGCCCTCTAACCTTAGTAGTTATTAAGATCTAAGGGCTGACAGGAAAAGAGCGGACGGACAGACAAAGCCATCTCAATAGTTTTCTTTTGCAGAAAACTACAACGTTAAGAATGTAAATGGAAGGCTGGAAGATGGAGGAATGGATGTTAACATGGATCATGCAGGGATGGAAGCAGCTGATTTGTTTGTTTTGCTTGGGAGTAAACATTATTGGGTCATTCATTGATTTTGTTTTTATTTCTCGTATTCAACTCCTGCCAAGAAACTAGAAGAATTTGGTGATCATATATTTCTCGTATTCAACTCCTGTCAACAAACTAGAGGAATGTGGTGTTGATATATTAAGTCTAAAAAGGTTTTATGTAAAATTATTCTCTTTGCCATCCACTGTACATATTTTCAAAGTATAATATTAAAGAGAAACTAAATTAGTCACGCAAGTATTCCTAACTAACTAACAACATCCAGGGTACCACTATCACTTGAGTAAACACTCACACACATTTGGGAATAAAAATTAATGGGCAAACATTTAGTTTTATTTTGTAAAGAGAGCAATATTCTGTCCATTTTGTAAACGGACCAAACATTTATCATCATTTTGCAAATAGGCAATTGTTTTGCCCACCTACCAATATTTCAGTCATTTTGCAGGGGACAGTTGTATGCATGCATATATAATAAAGACATACATACATATATACAAGCACTCATGTTGCATATATATTCATATCTCTCTCTCTCTCTCTCTCTCTCTCTCTCTCTCTCTCTCTCACTTATATATATACTCTATATATATATATATATATATATATATATATATATAATATTATATATATATATATATATATATATATAACTTATCTATTTATTTTTTTATTAATATATATAAAAACACCTCGCTAACCCTATCATTTTATCAGGATTTTCCGATGACCTAATCAAATTTTGAATTACCAAATAGATTTGCTGGACATTTCCCAATGAATACTTTTGAAAATTGAAAAGATTTATAAAATACAACAGGCGCACTATCTCTTCACACATCATCATTCGATGTGTATTAAAACTTTATACTAAACAAAATAACGACAGAAAATATTAAAACACACTAAAAATTAAATATAATGAATAAATTTAAACCAGAATATCAGTTCAAAATAAAAATACCTGGATCATTTTTGCTTACTACCAATCAGCTGACTTACCAATACGATTATTGCGGAGAGTGCTAAAACAATGATAATAGTAGTTACTTTTCGCTTACTCGGGGAGTAAGCCTACAAATTACTTATTTGTTGTAGTTGTTGTTGTTGTTGTTGTTGTTTTTGCTGTTGTTGTTCTTGTTGGGGGGTAGGAAAGGTCTATGGAAAATAAGCCTAAAAAGGTCTGAAAAGGGTGTTTCGCGTTGAGTTAAAGATACAGTAATTTTAGGATGGGCTATGATTTCATTTTATCAGAATGAAAATGTAAAAAATAAATAATGTACATGTTAAACAGTACAGACAAATTGCTTCTTATAAAGCAAAGCGTATTTATCTTAATTTTCGGTTGGGAAACAACGCTCTAATTGACAGTAGATTTTAGCACGCACCCCAAGTAAGCTTGAGGTCGGATCACGCCTTGTATTGTTGGCAAACACCGGCTATGCATCATCATGCTCTCCATCCTAAAAGCTGCATTATGTCTTGACGTTTTATAATACTATCGTTAATGCGTCTGGCATTATCTTCATAAAATATCAAAAACATTCTTCCACTACACATTTATTATCTATAAACACAATAATTACTGTATTCTATATTTTAGAAATATGTACGCATTTGGTGCTTTTTCTGCTATGAAAATTGTACAGCTGAGTGGAAATAGCTCAGTGCTTAATGAAAAACATAAAAAAACTAAACACACTAAAATTTTATTCTTATTAATAACTACAATAGACTGCTGATACAAGAGTTATAAAAAAAATTAATGAAATATGTTCCCCGTCTCTGGCTTTTGTCATTTCACCAAATGATGGATAACCTGCTACAGAGTAAAATATGATGCAATAAACACAAAACCTTTGGTAAAGAATATAGTTAAAATAATAATTCAAAATTCTATCAAAAGTACCCGTATTATAACAGTATTCTGATTGAGGGAACTTGGTCAACTGCCATGTTCCTATAAAATAAATGTTAATACAATAAATAAAAGTGAAAAGAGAGACTTCTTTTGAGTAAATTATTATATTTTAAGCGTGTTCATAACATTCCATAAGTGACAAGTATCTTCTGCAACGCTAGCCAAGCGTAGAGTACCTGTTATCTACAGCAGAAATCGCGTTCACCTAGGCTAGAATAAGAACATTACTTTAGTAAAGCAAAAAAAAAAAAAAAAAAAAAAAAAAAAAAAAAAAAAAAAAAAAAAAAACTACGGGCATATTTCAGTCTTCAATTTCAAGCATGTATTTAATCCTTCACTAAAACATAGTTGCATTGGAAATACTTGCTACGTTCATTACATGACGCAGGCTTCCTGATATGAAAACAATGACGTTGAAAGTAGCTAGTTTACCTAGTCTAAATGAAAGAGACAGTAATAGAAGTATGAAATGGTTCATCACCGTTTATTTTTTCCAGAAAATGAGGCTCTAAAACTCTTCATAAGCTAGGAAGTAAATATTGACGAAGGCGCCGTTGATGAGGATTAACAACGAGTGATGTTCGAAGCTGATGTCCACTTCTTAGTTATGAAACGTGACTCAAATAACGAGAACGCAGATGAACTAGACGGTCTGTTTGTCGTCCAAATTGGTAATGTTCAGACCTTTTCTCAGCTTTTTGATGTTTTCAAAATCTCCTTCGCCCAGTACTTTGATAATGCACGATCTTTCAAATTTAAGACTACTTTATTCTTCAGGCTGAAGCACTGTTGATAATTTACCTCACTTTACTGGGTAATCATAACTGCACTGAAAACCAAATCTTGGAAGTGCTCCCTTTATGACATGGAATTTCAAATGAAACAAGCTGATTTTTTTCTACCATACGATGCTAGTTAAATCATTCGTTCATTTACCTTCTCCAGCTGACATGTTGGTCGTCAACAGCAAAGTTCGAGGGAAGCCCAAACGAAACTGGGCTGATGCTGGGGCGGGGCCCTCTGGGGACAAGATGAAAACTCCCCCTCTTCCGAAAGGGCATCATTTCGCCATGAAGAAGAGCAGAAAAACAGAAAATACTAGCCAATCTCATCTGCGGTTGGAAAGCTGTGTAACAAATATACTATATTCTCTCCAGACTCAAATCCAACAGACTGGGATAAGGTTGCTTGCACCACGAAGGGCCCTTCCCAGCTACATACCTAATAAACAATACAAGCAATATTTCCAAGCTTGTAACTAAAGAATTTTTCAACTGTACGTTTTGATTTTGATTTATATTGGTCTTTTAGCAAAATGTTATCGAAGTTTATATTTATATTTTTGTATTAAGAGAATTGTACATTATTGAAATGCAATTGTATTTTCATAATAAAAGACAAAAAAATATAAAATAAAGAATTATTCAGAGACAAATGCAAATAGAATCACACTCAGATACACAAACATATATTTTACACACAAACCCAAATATGTACATACATGCATATTTATATATATAAACATATATGCATATGCATATGCATAAATATTATTCTATATATCTGTAACTTACATCTGTAATTATATATCTATAATATTATATATATATTTATATGTAGATAGACACTCTGTATTATATATATATTATGTCTTTATATATATAATATATATATATATATATATTATATATATATATTTTATATCGTATAGATGATAGATATATCTTTATAATATATAATATATATATATACATATTACATACATAGCTGTATAATATATATATAGATATATATATATATCTATAATAATACATATACGTCTCCGTATACATATACATATACTATACATATACATATACATACACAGATACATATACATATATATAAATATAGTTATATATTATCTATATTACATATACTATACATATACATATATATATATATATATATATATATTATATATATTACAATTATATAAATATATGTAGTATCATATATATATATATAATATATATATATATTTATATATACATATACAGATATATATATATATATATATACATATGCAGAGGTATTTGTATATATATATAATATATATTTATATATATATTATCTATTATATATATATATATATATCCATATTATATATATATATATTATATATATATTATACATTAATATATATATTTATATATATATATAAATATAGTATATAGATATAGATATGGAATAACATTCTGTTATATATAGTTATCTCTATATCTATATCTATATATATAATTATATATTCCAATATATATATATATATGTAGATTATATATATAGACTATATATATAATATATATATGTAATAATAATTTACATATCTTATCTATATATATTATTATGTAAATATACATCTGTATATATACATGATATATATATATAATATAATACAATATAATAATATATATATATATATATATCTATATATTATATATATATATAAATATATCTATATTATATATCTATAGATTAATATATATAATATATATATAATAAATTATATATATATATATATATTGTATATATATATATATTATATATTATATATATATATATAAAATATCCTATATATCTAGAATATAATTATATATATATATATATATATTATATATATTATATATTATAATATAAAAAAAAAAAATGTAAAATATCTGTAATATATATTAATCTATTTAGATAAGATATAATATTAATATATATACGTAATAGTATATATAATAAATAATATAACGAATAGATATGGGTATTAGGCCTAGGGGTTTTAGAATTAAATATTGGCGTTCTCTGTGACCTATGGAATGTGGAGAACAGTGCAGGAGTGACGACCTGAGAGTAGCTGATGAATGAGTTTCTAGGGGATGGCGTGAGATAAAAATGCTTGGTTCGTCGAGTCAATGTACGACAGTTTATGAACTCTTCTCAAAGTGCCTTTGGGAAACTGGTTGTAGCCAGTAATATGAGGCGTTGTCGAAGTGTGCATTCGTATGTGCGTGTGCGCCTCTTCTATTTATAATGTATCACTAGCCAAGTCTATGGGAAGACTTGCACAGAGATTCGGGGGAGGAAGGCAAAGCCACGATGGCGGGTGCCAAAGTGTTTTTATTTATCAGTGAGTGATATTCCGGTTGGGAATGGGTAAGTGTTACCTTTACTTTAGCCAAAGGGATGGCTTGTTTGATATCTTGTAAGATGTTCCATTTTATTAACTTTGTCTTTAAACTTGTGTGTGTACTTACCGGGATGTGTTCTGTATCTTTGGAATGGACGGATCTGGAAATGCCGGGGGATAAAGAGTTCCCGGAGGGGTGTGGACTTTTGGGTGACTTGACATTGTAGTTTTTGAGTTAGTCTGTAAGACTGGATTACTTAGTTAATTGATTCAGTTATTCTTGTAAATAAACGTTATGTTATGATGCAACTCTCTCATTTTCATTACCTGTTAGAATGGAGAGAAAGAGGTGGAGAGAGAGAGAGAGGAGAGAGAGAGAGAGAGAGAGAGAGAGAGAGAGAGAGAGAGAGAGAGAGAGAGAGGGGGTGATTGCCGAGAGAGAGAGAGAGAGAGAGCCTGTGTGTGTAATGGAGTAATGGGGTCTGCCTTCCGTTTCGTGTCCACGCTTACCTTATGAATACTGGGGTTCTTCCCCCATTGTTATATATATATTATTATATATTATCTATAATATATATATCTATATATATATATATATATTAATTATTGAAAATATTATTAATGTAAAAAATTAAAATAATAATATTTTTAAAAAAATTATTATAATTATAAAATTTTACGAATAAACTATAAGGGATTTATTATATATATATATATATATATACATATATATAAAAAAATAAATTTAATTAGAATCTATATATATATATATATATATTATATATTATATATATTTTATTATATTATATATAGTATATATAATTATTTTAAAAATAATATAATATAATAATATAATAAATATATTATAAATTTATATATCTAATATATATATCTATATATATATATATAATATATTTATAATTATAATTAATATATTATATATATATGTATTAATATTTTATATTACATATATACATAACATATATACATGCATATATATATAATATATATATATATATATATATATATATCATATAATATATATATATATATATATATATATTATATATATATATATATATATATATATATATATATATAAACGATGCTCACGATCATCGATGCGAGTGAAGAATTAAAGTTGTAAAATCATCTTAAAAACATTGCGGAAGGCGTCATCAGCCCACTGCATGTTTATATTCCATTGCCATTTATAACAGCAACTTTTTCATATTACCTGATCAATGTTTGCACGGTAAAGACAACGCCCGATTTGTTTTCATACGGGTGGGAGGAATATAAAAAAGATTTTTATTCTGTTTTGGCTGCCCTCTCTATCATTCCTCCTCCTTTCCGTTGGGCATGCCATACACATATGCATACACATGTATCGTTATTAACAAGATAATAAAAAAAAACACTCACTTTTGGCTTTTATCTCCGACGAAAGGAGATAAATGCAGGTAGAGAATAACCATACGTTCTTAACCACCTGCCAGATCTTGCAATACGCATAAGCAGCTGATTGCTATGTAAGTATGGTGTGTGAATGATTTTCGCATACTCTGGGAGTAAGCCTACAAACTAATTTGTTGTTGTTGTTTTTGCTGCTGTTGTCCTTGTTGGGTAGGGGCAGGAAAGCCCAAAGGAAAAGCCTAAAAAGGTCTAAAAAAAGGTGTTTCGAGTTGAGATAAAGATACAGGAATTTAGGGTAGGATATTTGTGGTTTATTTATCAGAATGGAATGTAAAGATGTAGATGTGCATGTTAAACAGTACAGAACCATTATTTCTAATAAAATATACTGTTTTTATTTTAATATTCGTTGGTGAAACAGCGCGCTATTTGACCGTCCATTTTAGCACGTGCACGGGTAAGCTGGCGGTCGGATCATGCCTTGTTAACTTTCACGCATTCCAGAATCTCCTCGCTATAAATTCTTCTCTTCAAGAAACTAAACATCTAAGGAAATCCACTGAGGTTTTGTCTTCCATTTTCTTTGTGCTTAAAAGGTTAAATACAGTTAT
>NC_061100.1:4346285-4361285 GCF_015104395.2 Macrobrachium nipponense | reverse complement strand
TTAAAAATTTTCTAATTAGAACGATTGAAAATAAGAAGAGGACCGGTAGAAACGTTTCGAAAAGAGACAGGATTCCATATCCCATTACAGCTTAAGCCGTTCATTCACTTTTAGTCATAAAACGTTCTCTAATTAGTAAGTTTGCGCAAAATGTATTATTCCCATAACATTCCATTCGCTGCCATTTCGCCTTTTCTCATCCGCGAAAATGTATTGGGAGTAAAAGCAAAAAGATATCACAACAGACACTCGACGGAAGAATAAACAAACGCTGACGGAGAGAAGAACTAAACCTTGACAGAAACATAAAAAAACAGAGGAAAGAAAAGTCATGATGGAAGATGGATGCAGGTGAATGAGAAATAATAGCGGCAACACAAAAAGGAAAATGTAGGCCGTAAAAGTAGAGAACTGAATCAATTCAAAGAAGGAACACCTCCGATAGTGAAGGAAACAAACACGAGGAGGAGAAGGGAAAGGTAGAGGGAAAAAGGGAAGGGAGGAAAATGTTTTCGGAGGAAGGAAAATTCTGACACAGCAGCCATCAGAAACGGTCATTTCGCAGTGAAAGAGAAAACAAAAGGGGGAGCAGTGCATCGATGAAGATAGAAGCAAGAGGGAGAACAGAACTATGAACAAATGGAGGCTTAGACAAAATGAAAGGCATAAGGGACAAAATCATTCGAAAACACAAGGACGGAAAGAATGAAGAGACCACAGTTGAAAAATGGGAAAGGGAATAAAACAATTGCACGAAGACAAAGGAAAAAAAAACAAAAACAAACACAGGTAAAAGGGAGAGAGAGAGAGAGAGAGAGAGAGCACACAACTTTAGTGTAGTTTTATGGAAAAGAGAGGTCGACAACGAAGTAAAATCACAAAATTTATGAAAATAACAGGAATAAAGTATTGAAGATATATGGTATTAGCTAAAGTAGCTAAGAAGAGAGAGAATAAATATAATGGTATGTTAGCTAAGAAGAGAGAGAATAAATTTAAGAAAATACGATACGGGATGAAATAAAAGGGGAATAAATTAAACAAGTGAACCAATAATTAGAAGGTGAGAAACTCATTGAAGAACAGCCGACAATAATGAGGTAGATTATGAAAAAGAAGAAGTCTATCACACAAATGAAGATGACGCCTAGAAAGGAGGGCAAAAAAAAAAAAAAAAAGAATCTTCCAGCTACCATAAAAAAATGTTCAACATTGCATTCCAGTGTTTATATAAAATCCGTGGCATAACGGAAAATATTCGAAGTCTTCTCAAGTAAATAAAACTTGCCATGAAATAGAAAGGCTGGAACATCGTGCAGGACTTGAAAGCGAGTAAAGGAAAATTAGTGGAGAATATTTATCTATTAAAGCTAAACTGAAACCAGGAAAGAGGACCGGAAGGGTCCTAAATCAAATCGGAAAGCCGGAGTAGGGAGAAAATTAATCAAGAGGAAGAAAAGACTGGATATCTTTGCTATTCGCGAATCACGGTGCAAAGGATTGGGAAAAGGGAAGAGAAAGATTGGATGGATGTATTGTGTGAATCAGGAGAAGCAGATGAAATAAACAGAGAAGTAATGATCTTAACACCGAATGCAGAAATGGCACCGACTGACGGGAGAGAAGTGAGCCGTAGATTACTACTTGCAAGATTTCAATCAAAACTATGTAACGTGACTATTATAAATGAAATACCAGAATGAAATAAGAGAATTGTTGATGATGATGTGAATGCCAAAGTTGGTAGGAACAAAGAAGGTATGAAGGATGCAAAGGAGCAGCTAGATGAGGCCTAAGAGAAATTGGAAACGAAAATGGAGAGGAATTTATTAGTTTTTGTGCTGCAAATAATCTGATAATTGGGGGTAACTTTAAAAAAAAAAATCATAAATGCACATGGAAATCCCCAGACTGTAGTGACAGAAACCAAATAGATCCCACGGCCATTAACTGCAAGAGAAGCAAGTACAGAAAGCGAAGCGCTGAAGAGTCTTCGGCGCAATCGAGTTTGCTGTCCGTAGGTGGCTTCGGCCACAGCCCATAAAACTCTTTGCCGCGGTCCGGAGGTGGCCTATATTGTCGGTACCTACAGCGCTGCCAGAAGTACGATTATGGCTAACTTTAACCTTAAATAAAATAAAAACTACTGAGGCTAGAGGGCTGCAATTTGGTATATTTAATGATTGGAGGGTGGATGATTATTATACCAATTTGCAGCCCTCTAGCCTCTGAAGTTTTTAAGATCTGAGGTGGACGGACAGACAGGCGGGTGGGCAGATGGAAAAAGACCGAGTATAGATCGCTGAACGAACATTCTCAACCCCTTTGTGTTCCCGAACACACGTCAAGAATTAATGCATTAAATGGTAAAAAAATCTCGTAATTATAATCTTATAAATGACTTCCAAACGTAACATATCTGGTTAGTGATAACAGTGGTTATTTCATTCAGAGAGCTGATTTATTCTTTTATTTATTCACTATAACAACTTGCTCTATTAATGGAAAGTGATTCCATTACAGCATGCAGATAACAAGAATTCATAATGAGGTATTCTATCAAAATGAATTATCCATGAGTTTTTTAAAATTCACAATATTAACATCCCACAATTCCAGAAACACTGAGGTTAAAAATAAAATTTGCAATATATCTGGATATATCAAAATATATTCTACACAAAAAGAAATGTGTCTAGAAACCAATGTTCTGTGTATTTCATCACTATAACAATAATAATAGTAATAATAATAAAACTAGTGGCTGAAGTAGCTCCAGGATTCATGCAGAAGTGTGTGCTCCTAGAAACAGCGCACGTAGTAAGAAAAGTGATGGACTCGTAAGGAGGCAGGATGCAACCCGGAACCCCACATTATGAATACCACCCAGTCGAATTGGAGGACTGTGATAGCCAATAAAAAAATGAATAAAATAATAATAATAATTATAATAACAAAGACAGACAAAGAGCAACTACGTTGCAAATGCAGAAGACGAAGAAGATCCTTTTGCATATTATTTATCTATTAATTTGTTTTTGGCAGACCAGCATCGTTTCCCTGTCAATCCTCATCCTGTCACAGGGGAAAACGTTTTCGTAACATCGTAAATAAAAACGAAAATGGTCGCCTGATGAGATCCGCAAGGATAACATAAAAAGCTTTCATTGTAATCCTCAATTGCATTTCTCTTGACGACGAGCTTATTAGCCTTCATACACTAAGGGATTCTGAATGAATATTTACACTTCAGTTAGCGTTCTAAAAGATGGTCTTTTAGTCTTCTGCAATAATAATATTAATGATAATTAGGTTGACTAAAAATCAAAACTCTAAAACCAAAAGGCCCCAAATTTTCTTGGCTCAGTTTTGGCAGCAATTACTATCTTACTGTTTCCACTATTCTGATCAGATGCTTCGCAGTGTCTCCCATTTCAAACGACTGTTTGATTGTGTTTCTCTTTGCTGTTCTTGATTCAAATGTTGATTTTTTTTCATTATGTCGTATTGTCTATGAGTGCAACTTGTTACCTCGCCCCTAAAACCCTGTCACTGAGTAAATGAGAAGTAGGTTTTGTTGTTTGTATGATGTTCAATGGTTCTGTGGAATTTTCAATGTTCTGGCATTTGTAGAGGCTCTGTGGAATTTTACAAGGATTTTGTTCGTGGCAATTTCAATAAACCCTGGTCTTCCTATCCTTTTGTTTTAACTTAATTTTCACAAGGTTCGTCATTCCAGAATTTATTATATGGGTTACGGTCATATCCTGAAGAGTCTGTGGGGGTGGGGGGTTCATAGGATGATAAAGGTTAAGAACCAATGGTCTATGAATTCAACTTACAGGATCATTTACGTTGCCTGTGCTGAGAGACGATTTTGACGGACACTCAAAAATATGTTAAAGAATTTTTTTTTATACAGTTAGAGCGCATCTTTTCACACCCATTCTTCTATGCAAAATGTACATTCACTATTCTACAAGTCGGAAAGGTCATGAGGTCTAGTATTTAAAAAAGATTATAATCATTTTTAAATATCTGTACCGGTGAATTATTTCTCTTTTTACCCAAGCACATAAATGGCTTTCTAAAAGTGTATCTTAGTTTAACCAGACCACTGAGTTAATTAACAGCTCTCCTAGGGCTGCCCCGAAGGATTGGATTTTTTTACATGACTAGGAACTGATTGGTTTCTTAGCAACGGGACCTACAGCTTATTATTGTGGGATCCGAATCACATTATATCGGGAAATGAATTTCTAACCACCAGAAGCAAATTCCTCCGATTCCTTACTGAGCACCAGCGGGGAGCGAGCTTGGGCTACCGGACTGGTAGTCGAGCATGGAACCCACTCGTCCAGCGAGGAACTATTGTTTTTTAAAATCTTGTGAATATGTTTCAGCGTTACGTGATATAATATTTGATACATATCTCTCCTGTTTCTTCTTTTCACTGATCTTCAAAGGTTAAGGTTGCAAGAGTGAACAAATAAAATGCAAAATAATCATTTACACATAAGCAATGCATTAGAACTAATTTACCCAAAAATTTCCTATAGTATCCTTTGAGATCCATAAGAATCAAACGTGACTGGAAGAAGGAATTGTTCTGGAACAAGGCGTGATTTGACCTCCAGCTTACTCGAGACGCGTGCAAGATTTTCCCCTCACGCATAAGTTGTAAAAATTATATTCCTAATTTAACGTAAATTAAAAGTTACTAAAACCTACGCTTAATCAAGTAGATCCTTGTTTCACCAACAAAAATCAAAATAAATACGCTATATTTTATTAGAAATAACTTTTCTGTACTGTTTAACATACACATTATTTATTTTTTACATTTTCATTCTAATAAATAACCATAAATATCCTATCCTCAAAATTCTTCTATTTTGAACTCAACGCAAAACACTTTTTCAGAACTTTTTAAGCTCTTCCACAGACATTTTCTACACACACAACCCCAAACAACAACAACAATAACAAACTAGTTTGTAGGCTTACTCGCCCGGTAAGCGAAAACCAAATAAAAGATATCTGGTATTCTACGGAGGCAGCCAGAACCCTATATATACTGAGATTTATCTAAATTCCAAAATCAGTCTTTAAATAAACCCCAACGCATAAAAGGCTAAACAATGCGTCCTATATGAAATAACTTTCTTTTTTCATTAGATTTCTTGTCAAAAGTTGTGGGAAAGTTATATAAGATAAAATTCACTAGAAATAAAGGATATCATAGTTTCTGGAAATATTTCGATATTTGCTTTACATAACTCAACGGTTGATTAAAAAATAGTTTCTTTATAGTAATGTTTCATTCTTGAAAACGCATTTGGTTTATCGAAACTATTTTTTTTTCTTTCTTCGAATGTTTCGTCTTGATTTAAATATTCTAAAATTTATAAAAACTAATTTACGATAACTAGAATTTTTTTTATTTACACCACGACTCATTGTCGATAAAAACGTACTTTTAATGTGAATGTGTTCATTAGAGCCAGGTATATATATATATATATATATATATATATATATATATATATATATATATATATATATATATATATATATATATATATATATTTTCTCTTTTTTTTTATTCCTTCCGTAATTTCCTAAATTTTGACTGTTTTAAACCATAACATACAAAAAATTCGATCATTAAACATTTTTTTTTTTAATATGAACATATTCCCCGATCCCAATAGGAAATTCCACCGAGGAAAACCATTTTTCTAAAGGAACTTCTCCGGTATTTCACCACTGAATTTCAGAAAACAGATGAAATTGATTGATTGATTGATTGGTTGATACTATATTAATCTAGCATCGCGACAACTAGGTCATTAATGCCGAACTATATATAAAAAGACCCTATAAATTTTAATAATAATTATTAAACAGAGAATTATTTTTAAAAAAATAATAATAGATACAGGTAATTATAAAATAAAAAAATATAAAAATGAATTATAAAAAACCAATTATCATAAATATACATACATACATACATACATACATACATACATACATACATCATACATACATATATACGCTATTTCAATAAGAATAAAAGCAAGGCACACACAAGCATTATAGTTTATTTATAATACCATTGTTAAAAAGAAATCCAAATAAGCCACTCATGTTAAAAATTCCATTTGCTCCTAAAATTTTTGACAACTTAAAAACATTATTCTCCTTCCCATAGTATAGATATTGATTGCGCTGTTCCACCAAACTGGAGCACTCAACCAGCAAGTGCATAACAGTCAGTGGAACTAGGCGATGAAATAACAAACAGAACCGTTAAAGCCTTAGATTGAGGCCGCATGCCAGCAAGGAACTACTGTGGACATCCGGACTCTTCTCACCAAACAAAGATGCTTGGAGGGTTTCTTAAACGAAACAGGGGGAGGGAATCTATGAGGGGGAGGGGTGTGGCGTTTCCCTCCTCCCATCATGGGAAATACAAAAGAGGAATCGTTTGATTAGAATGTGACAATGTTCGCGTGATAATCCAAGCAGCGTAATGACTGCAATAAGGGTCAATCGAGGGTATGGTTAGCATGCACGAGTCGACCTCAGCCCCTCAGTATTTGCAGTTGAAAAGAGAATTTCACGGTGATATCGACAGAAGTAATTGTGGTTGGGCGACTAAAGGAGACGGACTTGCACAATCTTGGCAAGTATACGTTACAGAGGATAATACTGACTCAAGTCTCTTCTAATTCAAATTATATTGCCTAAAAGCGATTCCACTTTCCCCCTTCTCCACAGAAACACAAACACACACATACACATAATATATATCTTGGATACTTAATAACGAGGACTAGTTGTCCTTGAAAGCTCATAACTTTTTTTAACATGTAACTCCACTAGACACCATCCAGTTTGAATAATATATATATATATATATATTATATATATATATATATATATATATATATATATATATATATATATATATATATATATAATTACAATAACGATTTTCTCTTAATAGCCCTCTGCTCCAAGTTCCCTGAAATTATTTTTGTTCGCATTTTTATGGAAGGGGCTTTAACTGCAAATCTCCTTTGTTTTCATTATTAATCTGATGATGGCATATTTATATTTCATACTGTGTTAACATTAATCCCTTATCTCGTTCTTTTATGCATTATTCAGTGTGTTTACTCTCTCTCTCTCTCTCTCTCTCTCTCTCTCTCTCTCTCTCTCTCTCTCTCTTTCCATCGTTTATATTTCTTTACTACTCTAAGTAGTTTCATGCGCTTCCTATCCTTTTTTCCAATTTTTATTTACTAATCCAAAAGATTTTATCCTTTCTCTTTGATTTCTATCAAAGTGTCAAGTGATCACTCTCTCTCTCTCTCTCTCTCTCTCTCTCTCTCTCTCTCTCTCTCTCTCTCTCTCTCTCTTTCCCCGGAACAATAGTCTTCAGATTGTTTCTTTCTGATGATTGTTACACTTGTTGGCGTGTCCTTTTGTGTGTGTGTGTGTGTGTGTGTGTGTTATTTATTTTTTTTACAAAGTAAGGAGAGTTGATGTCTGTCACGCTGTGTTTAATATCTTCAGTCAACAGGAGACCAGCTTACCAGAGTCAGTACAGTCTCTGTCAGCCAGTTGTAGAAAGTCAGAATAGAAGAAGCATCATCATGGAGTCAAGCGTCAGTACCTACGAACTCGAACCCCCTTAACCCGAGATTCACGTGTTAATATCAGCTTCAGTGAATGTTAACTAAGAATATGGAAAAGAAAATGGTCAGGGGGAAAATTCTTATCTTTATCATTTTACTCCTTAATCTTATTCGAGTTGTGAGAATATCACTGAATAAACATCGCCAATCCACGGTAACAAGGAACACAAGTTTGTTTCATTGGGCAAAAAAAATCTCGGGCAACTGGATCTTGGATTCCAGTCCCTTGAGTCGTTGATGAAATGAAATCTCAACGTCTATATCTGGAATTCTGAATAAAATCTCAACCGACTGGAATCCCACCGTTCCAGCTTTCACTCCAGGGACAACGTGACGTTAATGCAAGGGATTCGAATCGTTTCAAAATCTCAATACAAATAGCCATCGGCGGCTAATAATGCATAACTTTCCTCCTAAATGCACATCCATATAACAATCTTCAGCACGAATGGATTTCTATCAGCCATGCCACCTGAAGCATTAATAGGGGATCCTGTAACTTGGGCAGAATGGATGCCTCCAGGACAGCTTCTTCTTGTCTACGTCTCCTCCTCTATCTTTCAGTATCAAGAGGAGGTAAATCTAATATAGGTAATTACTCGGCCTCGGGGTATTTTATTTTATTTTTTTAAATTACAGTTTCCTACAGCATTTGGGTTGCTTATTATGATTTAACGTTATTTTGGGGGGTCGACTGTAATTAACCTCCAGGGCCTATAGTAGATTCACATCAACCATGCATCTGATGTCTAGGCCAGTCCCTTACGATGCTCCTGATTGGCTGTTGATAAGCCAATCACAGGGATGGAAGCTCTCAGTCTCTTGAGAGAGTTCACAGAGGTAGGATGTGTGTTCCAACTCTCCTGAAAGACCTATCTCTCAGGAGAGGTGGAACATACATCCTGTCTATGTGAACTCTCTCGAGAGACAGAGTTTTCAGCCCTGTGAGTGGCTTATCAACAGTCAATCATGAGCGTCGTAAGGGACTGGCCTAGCCATCGGATGCACGATTGATGTGAATCTACTAAAGTAAAAAACACGCCCCCATCCCTAGTGGCTTTAGTATTCGCGGGACCATTCCTTGCAGTCCGTGCGGAGTTATTGCCTAGAATTACCCAAGAGGATTTCGAAGTATAAGGACAAAATAGGAGAAAGTAAATTGGATCCTAAGAGAACATGTCAAATGGTATCAGGACATAAGGCAAGTCCACTCAATGGGCCTTTGCTTAACATCTACCTCTAAATTTAGGTTGGTTACATTGCAAAGAGCTGAAAAAAAACTTGTGTTTAAGTTAAGTATTTACTTATCTTAGTTTAACCAGACCACTGAGCTGATTAACAGCTCTCCAAGGGCTGGCCCGAAGGATTACATATCTTTAAGTGGCTAGGAACCAACTGGTTACCTAGCAACGTGACATACAGTATATTGTGAGATCCGAACCACATTATATCGAGAAATTAATTTCTAATCACCAGAAACAAATTCCTCTGATTCCACGTTGGCAGAGAGGGGAATCGAACTCGGAACTACTGAATCGGTAGGCAAGCTCGTCCAACGAGGAACTAACTTCTGTTTAAAAGGATCCCTATCAATAAAAGGACATGAGTAGATGAATTTTGAGCATTTATGTAAATCTTCCTTCATATATAGTTGAAACTTTTTGTAAATAATATAATGCTTCCTTTTGGCAAAAGAATGATAGGGAACGCTCTCCCAAATACAGTTAAGATGACGAAGAAAGTTTACGTGATTTTATATGATTTATATAATGGTGTTCCTGCATTTCCCCATTAAGACAGGTCACAGACATTATTACCGATTCCAATTAGGGTATGGCATTTTCATCAACCCAATTTCACACTGTACCTAAACCGTTATGATGAATGCTTTATTTTTGCTAATCTACGTTTGTACTCGTATACAGATATGAAGCCGGAAAAACAGATCACTAAACGGTAGGCCTTTCGTCCCTACTATAATCTATTTCCCACAGCCCCACACTACTTTACAGAATAAATGAACTTCAAACTATGTTTCACATATAGCCGATAGTGGAATATTATCTGTAACACAATACGCCAGGAAAACACCTTCTTGTCCGCAGGTGTAAAACTTTTCGGATATTTGGAAACTCCGTTATACAAGATTTAATGAATGAACCTGATTTACAGACTATGTCAGTGGAGGCATAAATGTCGTCGTAAGATTGTATATTAGCTCAGTATTATGTTAGGGACGCTTAGCTGTGACGTCGATTTATAAATCAAATCAATGAATCAATCAATTCACCTCAAAGACATTGAAATTAGTCATTTTGCGAACATAACAAGAAGTTTTGTTTACTCAATCGTGGGGAGGAGACGGTGACAGTTAGAATTGATAGTCGTTTGATTAGCACAATATCAGTCTTAAAGAAAGGCATAATTTCTATAAAGTAAGACGTTCTCTTAAACAAAATGAAACAGCTTAACTTAAGAGAAAGCCGAGATGACCGGTATACTCGAGATCTGAGCCTTTGTGTCTCTAAGGAAACAGTTGGAAAGGAAATTTCTTTCCAAACGTCCTGACCTTATCTCGAATCCTCCTGTTATTCATTTGCCGATAAACTTATCCCAAAAAGGAAGAGAAACGTGAAGCGCCGTTTCTTTATCCTCTTAATTTCATGGAACGTGGCAGCAGTCAATGATAATAAAAATTAATCCCTTCCGCCTCTCTTCCTCTCCGCTTTTTCGGGCCAAGTTGGCAATGCTGGGAAGAAATCTCTTTGCTTTTCTTCCAATCGTACATTCCGGTCGCCTTGGGGCATAAAGATGGAAGACGAATACCTTAGACCTCGATCTTACCCTCCTCTTCTCCCTCTCGTGTTTGCTTCATAATTTTTTCTCTCCTTATCCATATGATTTTCCGTACACTTTATCACTTACAATATTTTAAAGAGAGGTAGTATACAAATAAAAATTACAGTTTCACCATTGTTAGTATACAACAAAAAAATAGTTTTAAAATTTATAGTATACAGTTTCACCATTGTTAGTATACAACAAAAAAATAGTTTTAAAATTTATAGTATACAACAAAAAATGAGTTACCATTGGTAGTATACAACGAAAAATTAGTTTTACCACCGGTAGTATAAAAAAAAAAAAAAAAAAAAAAAAAAAAAGACGGTTTTACCTTTGGTAGTATAAGACAAAAAATTCTTAATTCACATGCAGAGATAGAAAAATAACACTTTCCTAATAGCGCGACCATGTACGAGACCTTACCTTACCTTACAGACCTTACAGTTCGTTAGGGTTGCCCCAGGTCCCTCAGTGTGAGGCACCTCTAATGTCTACCAGAGAGTTGCTAGTACATCTTCCGGTATATTTTGCATCTTCCAATCTTGGATGGTCTGGGATGCAGTTTAGATATTTGTCGAGCTTATTCTTAAACACATCTACGCTCACTCCTGATATATTCCTCAGATGAGCTGGCAACGCATTGAATAGACGCTGCATTATCGATGCTGGTGCGTAGTGGATTAATGTCCTGTGTGCTTTCCTTATTTTTCCTGGTATTGTTTTGGGCACTATTAATCTACCTCTGCTTGCTCTTTCTGATATTTTTAGTTCCATGATATTTTCTGTTATTCCTTCTATCTGTTTCCATGCCTGAATTATCATGTAGCGTTCTCTTCTCCTTTCTAGACTATATAATTTTAATGATTGTAGTCTTTCCCAGTAGTCAAGGTCCTTAACTTCTTCTATTCTAGCTGTAAAGGACCTTTGTACACTCTCTATTTGTGCAATATCCTTTTGATAGTGTGGGTACCATATCATATTGCAATATTCAAGTGGACTACGAACATGTTTTATAAAGCATAATCATGTGTTCAGCTTTTCTTGTTTTGAAGTGCCGTAACAACATTCCCATTTTTGCTTTACATTTTGCCAAAAGAATTGCTATTTGATCATTGCATAACATGTTCCTATTCATCATCACACCAAGGTCTTTAACTGCTTCCTTATTTGTGATTGTCTCATTATTAGGTCCCTTATATGCATATAGCTTTCCTTCTCTGTCTCCATAATTTATTGATTCAAATTTATCAGAGTTAAATACCATCCTATTTTCCTCTGCCCAATCATATACTTTGTTAAGGTCTCTTTGTAGAGCGTTCCTATCTTCATCACAAGTAATTTCTCTACTTATTCTTGTGTCATCAGCGAAACTACTCACTACCGAATCCTTAACATTACTGTCTATGTCTTCAATCATAATAACAAACAGTATTGCAGCTAACACCGTACCTTGTGGCACACCGGATATTACCTTGGTTTCATCCGATTTCTCATCGTTTGCAATAACTATCTGTTTTCTGTTGTGTAAAAATTCTTTTAACCATCTTCCTATTTTATCTACGATATTGTGTTTTCTAATTTTCTTTGCTAATATATTATGGTCTACTTTGTCAAAAGCTTTTGCAAAGTCTAGATAAACCACATCTGTTTCATTTCCGCTTTTCATATTTTTGAATATGTTCTCACGGTGGACTAACAGTTGGGTTTGTGTACTTTTTCCGGGTACGAAACCGTGTTGTCCTATATTAAACAAATTATTTTTTATTAAATGTTTCATAATATTTTTCTTCATTACCCTTTCATACACTTTCATAATATGTGA
Organism: Macrobrachium nipponense; assembly: GCF_015104395.2. Lineage (NCBI taxonomy): Eukaryota > Metazoa > Arthropoda > Malacostraca > Decapoda > Palaemonidae > Macrobrachium > Macrobrachium nipponense. The sequence goes on along the minus strand of NC_061100.1, from coordinate 4,348,910 downwards.
TGTTAGACTCACAGGCCTATAATTACTTGCCTCAAGTCTTGATCCACTTTTGAAAGTAGGGGTGATATATGCTAATTTGTGCTCATCATAAATCTTGCCTGTATCTACACTTTGTCTTAATAATATTGCAAGTGGCTTTGCGATAGAATGAACTACTTTCTTTAACAAAATAGCAGGGATTCCATCAGGCCCTGCAGCAGCTCCATTTTTAATTTCATTAATTGCCTGCACAATATCAGCTTCATTAATTTCTATGTCAGCTAGATATTCACTATTTTCGTCCCTTACTTCTATATCATTATCTTCATTATCTATTCTAGGGGTGAATTCTCTCTTATATCGTTCTGCCAGTATGTTGCAAATTTCCTTTTTTTTCATTCGTTAATCTCCCTTCAATTCTCAGAGGGCCTATTTCTATTCTTCTTTTATTCATCTTCTTCGCATATGAGTATAATAGTTTGGGGTTTGTTTTGCTTGATATTTAATAGGGTTTTTTCTTCCAATTCCCGTTTTTCATTTTCTTTTGATTGTATAATCTTTTGTTCTGCATTTTCTATCTTACTTTTTAGTTCTATAACTTTCCATGCATTTTTTTCTTTTGCAAGACCTTTTTCCATTTTCTGATTTTCTGGAACAAGATCCTTCTGTCTCTTGGTATGCATGAATGATGTTTACTTTTCTTCTTCGGTATATATTTATCCACTATTTTCTCTAATATTTTATATAATATCTCCGTATTTACCCTTATGTCATCGCTTACGAAAATGTTATCCCAATCTTTGTTTAATTCTTCATTTATTTCTGACCATTTTATATTTTTACTGTAGAAGTTGTATTTTCCATATCCTTCCCACTTTTTCATTTCTTGCTTATCTCTGTTTTCACTTGCTTTGGAATGAACTGTTAATTCTATGACATTATGGTCTGAAATACTCGCATTATAAACTATTATTTCTTTAACATAATTCACCTCGTTCACAAATACTAGGTCTAAAGTATTTTCCTTTCTTGTTGGCAGGTGATTTATTTGTTGAATGTTGTATTCTAGTAGCATATCTAATAGCTTTTCGAATTGCCTCTTATCTTCTGCACTACTATTACTCTCTTTTTTATATGTATAAGTACATCCACAATCTCCTATTCGTTCTTTCCATTCTACGAAAGGAAAGTTGAAGTCACCAGATAGGAGAATAGTCCAGTCCTTGTGATTTCTACATATATCATCCAATTTTTCAATTATTAAGTCAAACTCTTTAGTATTAGGAGGTCTATATATTACTATGTTCATTAATTTTTCAGATTCAAATTCTACCGCTATTAGTTCACATTCTGAGTTACTATATTTCTCATATATTTTTCCTTGTTTTTTGTCTTTCCCATATATTGCGGTTCCCCCTTGATTCCTATTTTTTCTATCTGATCTATAAGTTTGGAACCCTTTTATTTGATCATCATTCCCAGTCTCTTGGGAATACCAGGTTTCACTTATATTCATTATATCTATTTTCTTTTCAATTTGGGTTAGTTCTTCTAAGTACTCTATTTCTTTTTGAGTTACTCGTAACTAAACCCTGCGCATTCATCACTATGATGGTTTGCGTGTTTTCTCCTTCATTTAATATTGGTAGCAATAAGGATTTTCCCATGTCTCTTTCCTGTTCTGGTATGTTGTTCTTTTTTTCATTTCCCCAGAAATTCTGACATTAAAAAATCCAACTTTTCCATAATATTTGATCTTCCTTCATCATAATTATTCATTTTGTGTCTGAATCTGCAATTTTCTCCGTTCTGCAATATCCTCTTGCATAATAAATACAGTTATTATCCCTTGAGTAGAATTTTGGAGCTGATGCATTGAAATTTTTTGCTGACATCTCTGCATATCTCATTGGTGGTTTGCTTTTCTCTTTTACCTGATATTCTTGATTTCTCTCTTTATTTGTTTCTTTCTTATTTTGGATTTTATTACTTGATTGGTTATTTATTTGATTATGATTCATGGCTACAGGGTGCATATATTTGCATTTTTTGTCGAACTTACATCCTTTTCCTTCTTTTAGGTTTTTGCATATTTTTGGATGCAGATCTCTGCAATCATCCCCATATCCATCTAGGTATGCACATTTACCATATATTTTATAGTTGTGACATACCTTAGGATGTTTGTAGTAACATCTTTCTCCAAATCTGCAATTCCCTCTTTTCAAAAGGTTGCAGATTTTGTCTTTCTTGTCTATTTTTTCCTCTTTCCCGTCATTGTGTAGATCTGGGTAGAGCCTCTTCGGGATTTGCTTTTCTGTTGCCATATCGTAATTTATTTCTTCGTAGGTATGCTGCTTTATTGCCTCATATGTAGTATCAATGAGTATCTCTGCATCCATACTTTTATCTTGTTGTTTGTTTTCCTTATTTTTTTCTGTCACTTCATTTTTGTTTACTTCTCTTCCGTTTTCCTCTTCCTCTTCTTCTTCTTCTTCTTCTTCTTCCTCTTCCTCTTCTTCTTCATCCTCAACTATTTGTACATTCAATCTTGATTTAATAACATTGTCTATCCATGATAGACATGTTGAACAAAAAATTCTTGTATCTTTTCTCATATCTTGTATTACCTCAGCACACTGTGGA
>NC_061100.1:4333785-4341285 GCF_015104395.2 Macrobrachium nipponense | reverse complement strand
ATATGCTTAACCGAAGGGGAATTTTTTTCTCGATAATAGACTTGCCTGGACCAGGGCGCGAACCCATGGATCCTTTCAAATCCAGGAACGTCAGTGAAGCTTTACTGACGTTCCTGGATTTGAAAGGATCCATGGGTTCGCGCCCTGGTCCAGGCAAGTCTATTATCAATAAAAAAAATTCCCCTTCGGTTAAGCATACATGAAAATATATTAATTCCGAGGTAGAGCGAATTAGATATTAAAGGACATTGTAGCTCGGTGATATAATAATATATATAGATAGATATATATATATATATATGAGATATATATATGATATATATATATATATATATATGCTATATATAGTATAGATAGATATATATAATATATATGCATAATATATATATATATATAGATATATATATATATATAGAGATATATATTATATAGATATATATAGATATATATATATATATATATATATATATATATGATATATATATATATATATATATATATATATATATATATATATATATATATATATATATATATATATATATATATACATATATATATATATATATAATATATATATATATATATATATGCATATATATATATATATATATATATATATATATATATATGATGTATGTATGTCTGTATGTCTGTATATATGTATGTATGTATGTATGTATGTGTGTGTGTATTCAAAAATAGTCCTTCCTTACCAAGGGGATTCTAAAGTAGATAAAGCGACTATGACCGCTCAGTACGGGGGAAATAATGAAAAAAGGGAAGGGATGAGGTACAACCATAATCCTATAGTATTTTGGAATGAAGATTAGATCAATTCTAATCAAAAATGTTTATGTTTGTTACGAGAGAAGTATTCATCGCATAAATATTAACGTCGTACGAGACAACGAATCGAAAAAAGTGTTAACAAAGAATGGAAAGGGGGAGGGGGAGAGGACATGAAGGCAGATGGAAAGCACAAATCGTGTTACTTGGCGGCTGAGGTAATAAATCTATCTTGAATACTATACAACAACGTTTGGTTGGTTGAAAAGGATTCTAAAAAACCAAAAGCTAAGAGAGACAGAAAAAAATAGAGAGGTGCATCTAAATAAGCCCTAGAGTCGGGGTGGTTTACGATAGTCTCGTAATTTAATACAGCATAGTAAACCTACAATAAAACTTGAAGTAATGAAACTTGCCTGAGGGACGATACAAACGGGAAACTGAATTCCACCGAGATGTCTAAAACGGATCGCAAGGCTGATGCTCAGTGGTCTGGTTAAACTATTTTATAGTACTTAGAATAAGAAGGCTTAAACTGCCGGCGATCTTAGCTCGTTCAAGCTTTTCACAGAATTCGAAGAATAACTTCTTTCTAACACAACCACGAATAAACTGAGTATGCTGAGAATTATTTTGACATATATTACATAAGCAAATTATCGCAACACAACAAAAACCTAATAGACTATAATATATTCGTCCTACAGTGCGTCAATTACACAACACGTCAACTCACCCATCACATAAACTTCTGTACCTCATAATTTCGACGTTTTAGAATTTCTATGGCCAGGAATTTTGCAGTGCGGTTTGTTTTACATAAATGTTTGTATGAAAGTATGTATGTATGTATATGTATATACTCTCTCTCTCTCTCTCTCTCTCTCTCTCTCTCTCTCTCTCTCTCTCTCTCTCTCTCTCTCTCAATAAGCAAAATGAAAAAGAATACTGAATATATAGGTTTGTTAGGAACTAAGGTAAGCTTCCACCTACCACATGCAGAATAACGTGGGTAGATTATATATTTACAATATGTATATATACATATATAAATATATATATATATATATATATATATATATATATATATATATATATATATATATATATATATATATATAGGTGCGTGCAAAAAATTATGGCAGAAATAAGATATAAACAGATGAATCGCTAATATAAGTCAAAAGAGTGACGTCGACGCTTCATATAACTTCATATGGAAACACACTGCAGCTGTTGCAGAGAAGTCGAACTGAGGCAATAAGAAAGAGTAAGAATCACAGACGCGAGAAAACGACCTCTCCCCTGAAAGCTCTGTAGGGCAGCCTGCATATTCATGATTTCTTTCCCACTATTTACCTTTGAGGTCAGGTGTTATTTCCTCCAAGTTTCCCCCGAGAAAAGGGAGAGTTGTGTGTGGAGTGGAAACTCCAAGTGACCTAAAACATTCAAGAAGAAAGAAAGTTCTGAAGAGGAAAACCGTTTCAGGAAGAAATGCACTGAAGCAATATAATGAGGTTCCTCGTTTGCATTAGACAGAAAGGGACAAGAAGTCTTTCGTTACTTCTCTCTTACTGTGAAATTATAGAATAGTCCTACTGGCAGTATCTTTGAAGCAGATGCTAGAATATTTAACAAAATCTGTGATACCTTGCTTTACAAAAAAAAAAAAAATTAACAGGAAATGTAATACTGCGTTGAGGCAGATGCTAAAATATTCAACAGTAATTGTAATACTGCTTTGAAGCAGATGCTAAAATACTTAACAGGAACTGTAATACTGCTGTAAATAATCATTGTTTTAATTTTATGACTCAAGTTTCTACTATTTTATGCGTTTATTTATGTTTCTTATTTAGTTCTCTCTGTTTTTTACTTCTTCATATTTGATTAAAAACTATTATATAAAACTTGAAGCCAAAAAATACAAAGCAAAAAATCAATATAAGTAAGAAAAACAAAAACAGAGGAAAAACTTTCGTGCGTGAAAAATTCAGACTTCAGAACAAATGTGAATGTTTTATCCGGGGAATGTGGGGAGGGGGGGGGGGGGGTGGCCATCTCCCATCTCCAAATCAGGAGGTGAATATAGAGGATATATCTGACTTGGGAATAGGAACGCTCCTTACGTGAGCTGAGTGGTTCAGTGGCAAAAATCCTTGGGTGATTCTTTCAACTTTTTAAATGATCTCTTGCTCACCTGTTGCATGGACTCATTTCAATGCTCATGACGGAAGTACGGCGAAACACGTTATTTTAATAAAAAAAAAAAATGAAATGAAAGAACATTTTTATGAAAGGTGGCCACGGTACTGTAATATCTTAATTACAAGGAAATAATGAAGTACCTATATATATATATATATATAAAATGTGGGGTTAACGGGAATACAGCGAGGTGAAATGGACCTATTACTTGGAGTGGTATATCTGAAACTATTAAACAAGTGAAAATTAAACAGGTTTCTTCGGCGCAATCCAGTTTTCAGTTCAGTGCTGGCCTACATATAGAGCTGCCAGAGGTACGATTATGGCTAACCTTAACCTGAAATAAAATAAAATCTACATGGCTGCAATTTGGTATGGTTAATGTCCGGAGGGTGGATGATCAACAGACCAATTTGCAGCCCTCTAGCCTCAGTAGTTTTTAAGATCTGGGGAGGACAGAAAAGGTGCTTACGAACGGACAAACAAAGCAGGCACAATAGTTTTCTTTACAGAAAACTAAAATAAAGCATCCAAACATCCCGCGGAGATGGTAAAGTCAACTGCTAATGTAGAATCTTACGCCAATCCCTACACATTACTTTAGGTATATCCTATACTAATCCCACTTGCTTTTATATTATGCATCAGACGTGGGCAACTCAAACTGGATTTATAAATAATATAAGAGAGAGAGAGAGAGAGGAGAGAGAGAGAGAGAGAGAGAGAGATGTAATGTAATATTTTATAAATATGCTTCGACGAAGAGAGATCACTTAATCGAGGCTCCCAACCCCACTCATTATAACCATTAAAGTTAAGACATGACAGAATAAAATTTGTAAGATACTGATCATTCACATCAGTTCTCTCTCTCTCTCTCTCTCTCTCTCTCTCTCTCTCTCTCTCTCTCTCTCTCTCTCCAACATAATCTACGCCCATACCATCAACTAAAAGAGAGTCTCATTTACTGCTTAAATCAAAAGCGGTGTGTTGCATTTTGAAGGAAAGTCCCAATACCTTCCAATTCTTTCTCCAATCCAGGAATCGAACACCATCGGTTCTTCGGTTGCAAGTCGAGAGCGAGAGTGGAAGAGAGGGCAAAAATATTTAGCAACACAACCAAACGACTGAACCTCAAAGGTAAAAATCGTTTGGGTTTATCAAAGCAACTTCATTGTCCTCACTGAATGCCTCTCGGATTCTGTTACCTTTCACCCTTTTTCTTTTTCTCCTGATCTGAAGAAACCCCGTTATTCGAGTCGTGCAGTGAGACTCCGTTTTAGGTCTCTAAATAAAGCCAGCGGTAACTAGAGCAAAATGGAAATATTTTCGACCTTAAGCTGCTTAACCCGGATTTGCTTTCAAGCGCTGCTACCCGAATTCCTTCTTAGGTAATTCTGTCCCGCTCTCTTATATTTATGTTACGGTTCTGCGTTTTTTCTGCCTCATTTCCCTTGAAATTGAAGTAACTTAATTGAGCTTCATTTCCAAAATATCGGACTGTGGTGCGTGTATAATTATTCGTCAACAGACACCAAGGGCAGCCAGAACGTTTGGCGAGCGCAAGCAAACCTCTGCGAAGGTCAAACAGTCCAGTGAAATAAACGGTCCTTTTCTCAGACCAGGATCTCAAAAACTAAATCCAATCACTTGGCAATCATGAGGACCACCTTTGGCCAAATTTTCCTGCGAATCGGCACATAATTCTGAGTAATCCTGCAAAAAAATGACAGCTATGGCGAGCCAAAAACATAAACTCTTCTCACATCGCTGACGTAGTAACAAGTCATCAATGAAGAGAAGACATCGAACCAGAGGTTATGTATAGGTCGGGAGGGGAATCAGACGGGTTCCCACGAAGTCAGGACGCTATGACATTCGGTCAAGTGAATTTGATTAGTGTACCTCCCAGCTGTGATTATTCGTGGGCTTTCCTTATTCATGGTATTTCTGTTCACCTTGAGGCCCCGTCCCCCCGACAACTAAATAAAAATTGTCGAATTAATTTCATAGTGAGGAATACAAATGAGCCACGAAATGAATGTGCCTTCGAAACGTTTTCTACTTCCCTTCGTCCCACAACAGTTATTATATTTCAGGATGCCCATTAACCTTATATAAAGAACAGAGGCAGAGCAAATATCTGATATTATTGGGTGCTGAAAGTACGGGTTCTGTAATTTTGTGTTTTCAGTGACTAATAATTGTCTTGCCGAATTCTTCAACAAAGAATCATTCCACAAAACCTCTTAGTTTCGTCTCATTCCTCCCTTTTATGAGGATGAAAAGTGAACCGACTATAAAGGTAAATAGGTAAAGAAAAGAACTTCGTTCAAAAGCTAGTTTTTTTCCGGGGTTGAAGTTCTGAAAAAATAACTACAATCTTGTGTCACTTTACGAAATGAGGGGCCGCTCAGTCTTTAGTATTTTTATTATCTTTTTCAGTGACCAAGAATTCTAACGGAAAAAGATTAAATACCATGGACTTGTACCGTAAACTAACTTGTACAGCACAGAAAGCATAAAGGTGTAAAAATTATTAGAGAAAAGGCACAGGTACGAGGTCAGGTATTTATATTAGTTTTCGTCGCACCAGGGAGAAAAAAAGTTAGAAATATACAAAATGACAAGAAAGGTGAAGGAAAAAATTAAATAAGGAAAACAGTATAAAACGGTAACTGCGAAAACTCAAGACGCCACAGAATGGAACTCTCATAGCAAAAAAAAAAAAAAAAATGATAATAAAAAACAAAACTAAAAATGTACAATGTTATGGGAAATTTATCGAAGGAGGGACAAAAAAGAAGAAAAAATAAGGAAATCCAAAATTGGTAATATCCACCCATTTCCTCTAAGCTCAAAGACCATCGGGACAGTTCTCAGAAAAAAATGGTGACATAAAATAAATCCAGTTGCAAGAGTCAGAAAAACAAGAAGCAGGAACAGAATCCTAAAGTCTGCAATGTAAAACAAAAGATGGTCACGGTAGATTCTGAACAGGAAAAACAAGAAAAGTGTTCATGACAGTATTTGCAAAAGACTTATAATCTTGACTTTACTATGGCAACAGAAATCATTCCAGGAAGCCATGTATCGATTTGCACCCACAAGCATCTAACCTCCACCCGACTAACCAAACTTTAACAAAATCCCCTTTGACCTCAGGAAAGGTCATGGCGCAGGAACACCTTTTTGGAGCCTAAATATACTGAACTCGAAAGGAGATTAAATTCCTACCATGAATTCTCTTGCGTATTTGAGACCTGCGCTTGTAAGGACTATTCAGTTAAAAACAAAATAAGGCGTGATCCGACCTCCAGCTTACTCGGGACGCATGCAAGATTTTCCCCCTCACGCATAAGTTGTAAACATTAGATTCCAAACTTTTAACATAAATTAAAATGTGCTAAAATCTACGGTCAAAGAGAGCCTTCTTTCACCAACGAAAATTAAAATAAATACTCGATATTTTATTTTTGAAAATTTTCTTTACTATTCAACATGCACATTATTTATTTTTTACATTTCCATTCTAATAAATAAATGATACATATCCTATCCTACAATTCCTGTTTCTTTAACTCAACGCGATATACCTTTTTCAGAACTTTTTAGGCTCTTCCATAGACCTCTCTAACCTCACCCCTAACAACAACAACAACAACAACAACAACAAAGTAGTGTGCAGGCTTACTCCCCGAGTAAGCGAAAATAAGACCATAGAACCATTTAAATGTTCCAAAAGTGCAAGCAAAATTGGGACATTTTCTAGAAACTCCGCTATTCAATAAGCCTTTGTTACAAATAGGATTAGATATACTGATTTTGTTTATAAAATATTTCTTATCAGTAAGCTGATAGAATTTTTCGAATTCTATATGGTCTGTTTATTGAACTGCACCAGGAATTACGTTGCTCTTGCATCTTTCATTACTCTCTCTCTCTCTCTCTCTCTCTCTCTCTCTCTCTCTCTCTCTCTCTCTCTCTCGCACACACACATCCACCTGTGCATATTTGAAGTGGCTACTATACTTTCATATACCAGTTGCTTTGAATGCGCTGCATCATTTTATTCAAATCTAATGGTTTACATCTAGAAACAGTAGTTTTGTCTATACTCACGAATAATATATATCATAAAAGGTTCTAGTAGGTACTAACAAACTTCCTTGAAATATATCCATATGAATGCCGATACAACGTGAAGCCCATTGTCCCTGGACAGATGAAAACAAGGATAGCACTTGGGAAGTACTTATAACAAGCAATAAAATACAGACAGTTTTGTCTTTAGCAGTTTCGCATACTTATATTTAAAAAAAAATAAAAAAAAACATGTAATGTATTGGCTGTACAAAGTAGAGGCAGGATATTCCCTCATACTAACCAGAGAATATATTGCGTATTGCCGTCTTCACATAATGAAGAAAATGATTCCCTTATATCGAATGAAATTTGTAATTCAAAGTAGGCAGAGAAGACTGAAAATATCAACGGAATTCA